>NC_056728.1:1070539359-1070544359 GCF_019279795.1 Protopterus annectens | reverse complement strand
CTGCATTTTTTTTCCTTTCCCGTTGGATAGTGATAGTTGGTGGCTTTTCAGTTGCCCTGTGTAAATTTGATCTGGGTCCCCCCAGTCTAGTGTCATTACCTCATTTTTCCCAGTACAGGAACATTTGAAAGGCCAATCAGCAGTTTCTGCTATCCTTTTTTTTTCCTTTTTCCCACTTAAAAAATTATCTGCTTTTTCTGTATTTATGTTTTTTCCTACTTTTTTTGCTTTTTGGCATCTTAAAAGTACTCAATTGTATTTATTACTGCTTGGTGTAACTCATTCTAAGCCTTTTTGTTAAACTTGGGCTTCAGACCAGTTTTTTTTCATTAAAAAGGGTTTTTGGCCCGCACTGTGGTGGGGGAGGTACTTACATCCTTCTAAGTTGGGAACTGCTGATTGAGGGCTCAGTGTCTGTTATTCTAAAAGTGTATTAGTTCTGGTTTAAGCACTTGGGCTTCAGGCCAGTTATTTTACATTAAGAAGGTTCGTGGTCTGCACTTTGTGGGAGGGAGGCTGGACCCGCCCTTCTGAGCTGGGAATTTGTGGTTGAAGGGTTCTTGTGTCTGCATATTTGTACTTTTTTTACTGAAATTGGTACACCTTGTTTGTGTAGCATAGACTAGATCCAGGCCTGCTGAATCTAGCTTTGTTTTATGTTTTGTTTTCTTTTTTCCTAAAACCCAATTCACCTGCTTTTCACTTCTGTGGATTTGTGATATCTGCATTGCTTACTGTACTTATTTCCTTTTTCACTTAAAAAAAGTTACGTTTTGTTTTGCATTTAAGTTACCTGTAAACATTGCATTTAAGTTACCTGGCACTTGCTCACTAAGTCAGCACTAAAAATTAAAAGCACTACACCCTCACAAACTCCCCCTTTAGTACCTTGTTCCCCCTTGGCCCTTTTTTTATAAAGGAATTCCCAATACTATTCTAGCATGTCCAAAGGTCAGTTGTCAATCTCCTCTCCGGGCCAGCTGGTGAATCTGGGAATCTTGAGGCAATGTTACAACTGCCTCATGTACACCCCTCTCCTCCTCCCAACAAATTCCAACACATGTGAGAGATGCAACCATATAGCCAAACTGGAGGCTAAGCTCTCAACTCAGTACTGGCGTAACCAGTCAGGAGGGAAAGGGAAAACCCCACTCACTACAATTCCAGTCTCACATAGACCTACCACACAAAACCCAAAAACATAACACAAAAACATACTGGGCTCTAAATAAAAAACTGCCTAAGCAGCAGAGACCTCCAAAGCAGACACCCCAAACAACCGCTACCCCAAAACAAAACAGTGCAACACATAGCTCACAAAGCCAGTGTGCCAAACAGTCACAGCCCTTAAGGCTAAACAACACACCTGATACACTTGTAATAGGTGACTCTTTTCAGGCACACTGGGGCCACCCTGAACAAGGAGAAGGTCACGGTGAGCTGCCTGTCGGCGCTAGGATCCGCCACATAACACAAGCACTCAGGTCACTCCAAGGCAAGTACAAATATGACTCAGTCATTGTCCATGCTGGTGTGAATGACCTGAGATTCCTCCCTGGACTACATAAAAAGAGACATAGGGGAGCTCTCTGAGCATGTAGCCCAGGCGGTAACCCTGACCTTGAGTAGCATCTTCCCCTCACCAAGAATGATGCCAAAATATGAAGACAAGATGATCAATTTCAACAATTGGCTTAAGTATTGGTGTCATTCAAAGGGGATCAATGCCTGTCAGCCTGGGATGACATGCTCGACAACCCGATCCCCTTTGGGGGGTTGCACCTGTCACCCTGGGCTTTGGATATTGGCAAAGGCTCTTGCTACCCCATAGTGCCTTTTTAGGCAAGGCTAAAAAGACAAACCCACCTCCATAGGTATCACAAGGGATAAGAAACTAAGAGTAATGCTACTAAAGCAGAAGTCTAAACCTCAAGATGCACCCTCGAAACTCTCCTTAGCATGGAGAACATCGATATCTGTGCAGTAACAGAAACCTGGTTCAAGGCTCCGAGAGCACCCCCCTACCAGGTTATACCTCATACCATGCTTTTAAAACTTGGAGAACCACAAAAAGGGGGGTATCAATATTCTCAAAGATACCCACACCTCCAGGTTGGTGGCACACACAAAGCATCAGAGACTATCCATGTGCAAATAACAGTGGGTAAAACTGCCTTCCATTTTATAGCCTGCTACAGACCACCCTCCCCAAAACCCCGGAACCCCACTGGCCTTCCTGAGAACACTGGAAAATATGAAGGTCTCTCCAAACACCATTATATTGGGCGACTTCAACTACCCAAACATAGACTGGGAGCATTACTCTAGCTCCAACACCCCAGCCCAAAGGTTCCTAGAATTTATAAACTCAAATGCTATGGAACA
This sequence comes from Protopterus annectens, assembly GCF_019279795.1. Lineage (NCBI taxonomy): Eukaryota > Metazoa > Chordata > Ceratodontiformes > Protopteridae > Protopterus > Protopterus annectens. The sequence continues at coordinate 1,070,541,974 of NC_056728.1, read as the reverse complement.
ACTTGTTACCACTCCCACAAGAGGGGGAAAACATACTGGACCTGATCATCACCAACATGGGGACTCTATGCTCCAGACCAGAAGTGTATCCCTCACTGGTAAGATCAGACCATAAACTAATCTCACTGGATATTCACATCCCGACCCCCCCCATGCCCGGAAAACCCCAGGGAAAAACTTTCTTAAAGAAAAATTCACACTCCTCAAAAAGGTGGAATCCTTCAAAGCCCCGGGGCCCGTGGAAAATCCCCGACGCAGAATCCTTTATAAAGCATTCTATGAACACCTTCAGGAATGCATGGATCATCAATCCCAAATAAAACCAAGACCCAATCCTCCAAAGGCAGGCGCCTGTCTGGTGGACCCCAGCCATAAACAAACTATACAATAGAAGGAGGAAGCTACTACATGATAGAGCAAAATCCCAAAAGGGAAGGCATCTCTGATCAGTATTAGCAAAAACTATGGGCACTCATAAAATCGTCTAAGGCCAGCTTGAGAAAATAATTGCACAGGACACGAAGGATAATCACAAGGCTTTCTTTAGTTATGTTAGGAACCTGGGGGGGGAATTCCCAGATATGCTCAGAATTAGTGAAAAATGACAAAAAATACACCGAACCCACAGACATTGCCAACATCCTAGCTGACAGGTTCACCCAAACCCCCCCCACCAAAGGGCAAATATCTATCCCAGCAGAGTGCTGCCCCTGACATCTCAGATGCTCAGGAAAGAGCCCCCCTCTCCAAAGCAAAAACACAGCATCAATGGGACCAGCGGTGTCCCCGCCCTACATGAACTCCAAGAAGAGCTAAACCCAAACATAAAACTACTGTTCAATCTCAGCCTTACTACAGGATATGTACCCAAGAGTGGCAAGCAACAGTGGTCCCTCTCCACAAAGGTGGTGCCTCAACGGGTCCTGGAAACTATCACCCATAAGCCTGACTAGCTTGGTCTGCAAAGCTATGGAAAGGATCATCATGGACCTCATAAATAAAGATATTGGGGACCTACAGACACTGGATCCTACCCAGTTGGCTTTGTTAAAGGGGAGATCCTGCCTCTTAAACCTGGTGATTTCTTTGAAACAGTCACCAAGGCCATTGGGAGGGAAGGTGGTCCACACAGCCTACCTGGACCCCCAAAAAAGCCTTGATACAATCCCCCACTGGCATTATAGATAAGCTCACCAGCTTAAATATAAACCCCTATGTCACTAGATGGGTTGCAAACTGGCTCAAGGCCAGAACCCACATGGTTAGAATTGCTGGAGCCATGTCAGTCTCCAAACCAGTTACAAGTGGATCCCACAAGGCTGAGTCCTGGGACCTCTCTTGTTGGTATATATTTCGGAGGTACAGGCCAACACGGAAGGACGGGTGACCAAGTTCGCAGATGCCTGCAAACTGGGCGCCATAATCGCCTCCCCAGCCGACACAAGCATCCCCAAAAGGGGCCTCAAAGAAACAGACAACTGGTGCCAGGGCCATGCCCTCAAGCAAAACCCAAAAAAGTGTATAGTCACCCCTTTGGGAAAAAAAAAAGTCCCCACAAATTACCACATAGGTGGTAATCCATTAAGTACAGAAGAAGTAATTAGGGACCTGGGGACCCAAGTTGATAGCAATCTCTCATTTGACAACCACGTGGCCAAAGTGGTTAGAAAAACATTTTATATAGCCCACCTAATCATGAAGGGATTCACATCTAGATCAGGGAGGTCATGGCCTTTTTACTCATCCCTCATCAGGCCCATAATTGAGTACAATCCCCCTTTTTGGGATGTACCTTACCAGACACCTGCAGCAACTGGAAAGACCCCAAAAAGTACCTCACCAAGAGGATCAAAGGGCTCAAACAGATGCCATATGCTGCCCGGTTAAAGAAACTCCAGCTCTACTCAGTGGCATACCGCCTGCTCAGAGGCGATCTGTGCCTGCGATAAAGCCATGTCCCAAACCCCCAAATTTAAAGGACATGCTGCACCTCAGAAAATCCAAATCCCATTAATCGAGAGACTTGAACCTCAGCACTGAAATAAATAGGACATGCTGGAGGGACAGATTCATAACCCCGAGGCTCCCTTCACTCTGGAATAAAATCCCCGTCCAGGTTAGGCAGAGTCCCCCATTTACTCTCTGTAAGAGGACTCTTGATGAGTGGATGGAGATCGAGGTTTACCTCGGGGATCACTTCTGTGTCACTGTTAGACAGAGGCACAGTATACTACCTCAAAAAAGGGGATACAAAATTAATTTAAAATGGGTGGGGAAAACCAAACACACTCTGGCTAGGCTTATAAATGCCCTAGGGCAGATAGCCTAGTATGAACCTATGAACCTATGTATATATTTTGTGTGTGTGTGTGTGTGTGTGTTATATATATATAAAAAATTTTAAAAAAACCCAAAGGGAAGGGTAGTTTATTTTATGGAAAATTTTTTATATATATAAATTATCCCCATAAAAATATATAAGGGGAAAAATAAAAATTTTTTAAAATTAAAAATATTTTGTATTTAAATCATTATTTAAAAATTAACATAATAAAAATTGTATTTTTTTGAATATATTTATTTATATAATATCTATATAAAATTTTAAAAAAGCA
>NC_056728.1:1070349359-1070531859 GCF_019279795.1 Protopterus annectens | reverse complement strand
TTTGGCTTATCTACTGCGCCCAGAGTATTCACAAAGGTTCTGGCTCCAGTGATAGCTTACTTCAGGCTACAAGGAATTCAAATCTATCCTTACTTGGACGACTGCCTGATTCTGGCTCAAGAAAAGGAAGACCTTCTACAGCATCTGGAATATGTTATAGCAGTGCTAAGATGCCTAGGGTATTCTGTGAACGAAATAAAGTCCAGTCTAGTACCCTCTCAAGACATGTGCTTTCTGGGTGTGAGACTGAATACAGCAGCCCAGATGGCCTTTTTAACCCCGGACAAACAAAAGAGTCTATCACTTATGGCAGTAGAGCCCTTTTTGATTTTCCATAAGGATAGGGTATCATTACGTACTAATCCTTCCTTTATGCCTAAGGTGGTTTCTAGTGTGGCTTTAAACCAAACTATTCATTTGCCTACTTTTTATGCAGACCCCCAAAATAAAGGGGAAAAGATTTTGCACACTTTAGATGTACACAGGCAATTGCGTTATTATTTAAGCAGGACTAAGGATTTTAGGCAGTCTCAGCAGTTGTTTGTTTCTTTTGCTTTGAGTTCGCAGGGCAAGCCTGTGTCAAAACAAACTATTTCCAGGTGGATTGGCTTTTGCATTGCATTTTGTTATTCCCATCATGGCAAGGAGATTCCAGCTGGGATTAGGCCTCATTCCACTAGGGCTACTGCCACTTCAACAGCATTTCTAAGGGGGGTGGCAACTAAGGATATTTTGGAAGCAGCTACTTGGAGTTCAGTGCATACTTTCTCTAAGCATTATCACCTTCCTATCTACTCTAAGTCTAGGGCTGGTTTTGCCACAGCTGTTTTGCAAGGCATGTTGTCAGCTCCTGCTTCTTTATGATTTGCCAGCCTCCCTTACCTCTGCTTTGGGATTCTACCCAATAGTAAGGACTGCAGCAATGGGGAGCGAGAACATAGTACAGTTTTGTACCTACCATAAATGTAGATGTTCGAGGATCCCCATTGCTGCAGTCAACCCTCCTCCTTCCCTCTGTGTTTAGGGGTGGTTGTGTAGGTGAGGTTACATGCTGATATTTTTGTATATATTCTTGTATATATTGTACATATTTTTGGTGCAGGTATTTTGGGCCTTGTCTTTTTAGGGTCTTCTGACATCTGGGGCAAGAAAAGACTGAGGATATGACGTAGGGCCTGCGCCTTAGTTCCCTGTCGTTCTGGCGTCAGTCTAATGCGCCCTGACCGACGTCAGCCATATACTCTGGTATTCGGGCCGACTGGACAGCAGACTACACCCAATAGTAAGGACTGCAGCAATGGGGATCCTCGAACATCTACATTTATGGTAGGTACAAAACTGTACTTTTTCTGATGTGTCTTGGACGGGGAAACTCAGTATCAGTAATCTGGAAATTCAGGTAGTCCTCTTACCTTTTGTAGTTGTTGGATAACTCTTTGAATCCAGTACTATTTGAATGTTCAAGCAGTAATATTTTGTCTGAAAAAAGGGGTTTAAAAAAGCAGTTTAATTTAGTGAATGGATTACAAGCCACAACACTTTGGCTTAAGTTATATTTTAGGAGTGTCCATCATTTTGGCAGTTTGAACCACTTTGCCAGTCTCTTTCTGGAGTACAGATTAGAGAAACCAAGAGAGCTGCATTAGTAAAAAAAAAAAACAGTTATAGGATTCACCCTGTGTACAAAGACAAAAATACCAAAGCATCACAAAATGTTATTTAAACATTATTAGGAGTATAGAATTTTATAATATCCGTCTGACTGCAAGGTCTGTATGACATTTTACAGGTGTGTTTCTGTGAGTAGGTTTCCATACTCATTTACTTTGGTTGATGTTCACAGTCCATCCATCCAATTTTAAAACCTGCTTCATCCTTTGCAGAGTACGTGGAAACTAGAGTCTACCCCAGCAGCCTGTAGACACAAAGGTTTGAAGTTTGTTCTGGATGGGGTGACTATTTGATTATTGCCTCCAAACAGGCTTCATGCCTCTTGAATGGAGAACAGTAACAGTCATCCCTCTGCGCAAAGGTGGGCCATCTACAGACCCTGGAAACTACAGACCCATAAGTCTGACTATTCTCATGTGCAAAGCCATGAAAAGAATCATCATGGAAGTTACTAATAATGTAAGGAAACCTTCACTCACTGGACCCCAACCAGTTTTGTTTTTTTCAAGGGCAGGTCATGCCTACTGAACCTGATGGATTTCTTTGAGAAGGTCACCAAAGCAATTAATCAGGGTTAAATGGTTCATACTGCCTACCTTGACCTGGCCATGACATTTGGCACAGTACCCCACTCAGGCATTGTTGACAAACTCAAACCCTTATGTCACCCAGTAGATAGCCAGTTGGCCTACAGGCATGACCCAGGAAGTTAAAATTAGGGAGTCCACCTTTACAAAGAGGCCAGTAACAAGTGGAGTCCGTCAGCGATTGGTCTGGGACTACTCCTTTTTGGCATTTACTTCTCTGAAGTCAAGACCAGTGTCAGTGGCCTCTGGCTGATTAAAGTTGCAGATGACTGCCAGTTACATGCCAATAAATGCATAGTAGTATCCTTCAGTAAAAAATCCACCCCTGGCAACTATCATATTGACAGCACATCCCTAAGAGTTGACCCAGTAATCAGAGACTTGGGGATGCACATATAGACAGTAATCGAGCCTTTGACCATCACATATCTACAGTAGTGAGAAATTCATTCATTGTTTTGCAACTTATAAACAAAGGTATGGCATCTAGGTCCAAGGAGGTCATTGTTCCAGTGTATTCAGAATTCATCAGACCTATCATTGAGTACAATACCCCCTTTAGTATGTACCTAACCAAGCACATCCATTATTTGGAAAATCCACAGAGGTTCCTCATTAAAAGAATACAGGACATAAGTAACATGTTCTATGCAGACTGCCTCAGTGTCCTGTCCCTGTATTCTGTCTCCTACTGGCTGAGGGAAGATCTATGTCTGGCATACAAGGCGTTGTCAAACCCCACCCTGCTGGACCTCCTGTATCTCCACAAAACAAATAGCAGCAGAATTATGCTTTCTAATGACTTAACCTTGCCTGTGGTATGAATAGGACCTGATGGAGGGACAGCTATGTCTCCCAGAGACTACCCCTTCTCTGGAACAGGCTCCCCATGCATGTGAAGCAGAGTTCCTCCCTAACCCAATTCAAGTGTAATTTGGATAATTAGATGGGGAACAGGAAATTCATCCCTGGCTTGGCACCTGTGTCTCTAATGGACACAGGTAGCCTGTAAATGGTTCATCTCATAGGCCCCTGCTTGTAAATGCTTCACCTCCCAATCCCCTACTTAACATATCAAGGGTGCCAGAACTTGTCAGATATTTGGGATGCATAGCTGCTAGTAGAGTGGACTAAAGAAGCAAGTTACGCATCATAATTGGAGTTACATATATTAAAATGTTTATTTACTTAATTGTATTTTAATATTAGAATTAGTGTTGAAACATTGTACTAATGAAAGAATTAGAAGCACATTCAATTATGGCATATTTTCATGGGCCTTGATGACAGCGTACTAAACTGTGATAGAGGTATTCAGCATCGGTACTGTAGCAGTTGCAATGCTGGATGGGGAGAACAAAGAGCAATTTTGCAGGGCAGACCACCACCACCCTACATCCTTTGTATTCTGTTTCTCCAATTTGGATGATGCACAGTTTCATGGAGCAAATAATGACTGGTTTTGTAACAAAAAGGAAAATATTTACTTTTAGGATGTCACTGCAACAATGAGTTGTATCTGCTTCATTGTTGTGTAATCCTAGCCAGGTGTTCCAGAAGCAGCAGCATTTCCCCCGTTGAGGTACCAGTGGCAGGTCTCACCATTTAGATCACATCCATATTGCATTTAATAAAGAAAAAAATCACATTTCACATATTTTTAACCAGTCTTAACAATTTTAACAAGTCAGAAATATTTAACTCTAACATGTCTATTACTGTTGAATCCCAGCTGGTGTCATCTTATCTGACTTAACGTCCCATGTACCTTTTACTAATTAACAATAAGGGATATTAACCTAAACTTGCAGATCAGTTCATTGTCACAATTTTTCTAATGCAGTGTGAATAATTTTATTTGAGCTTTAATATATTTCTGTACATATCCATACACATACATTGTCATTCACTTGAACATACTGTTAATATATTTTTAACAGCTTGTACTTGGGAGAAACTGAAGGTAATTCTTGCATTCCCCATTAAAATGCACGTAACTAAAAAAGTATTAACCAAGGTCTAGTCATCTGGCTTAGTAATAACATATTTTCTCTGTTGGGCCAGCCACCTGGTGGTGTAAACGTGGTTTCTAGGTAATTTGGTCACATTGAGTAAAGCTGAAGTAACCCCATCCCCATGTAAAATTTGAAAAAGGGGCTTGAGGAGTATTACAGCTGTTAAAACTCTGTGTAATTTCTGTGGTAATACAACTTTCACTGTAGTTCAGTGTGTCATCGTCTTCTTTTTCTTTTGGCTGCTCCTGTTAGGTGTCGCCACAGTGGATCATCTGTTTCCATTCCTTCCTGTCCTCTGTATCAAACATGTCAACGTTTTTACATTGGTAAGATTGAGCATAAGCTTCTTGAAAGAATGTTTGAACATTTGAATGATGTATTAAAAAAATATTAATGCTTTATTTAAGCATATTAAGGATAACCCCGGACATTCATTCAAGTTTCCTGTCTTGGAAAAGGTTGAGAAGAACAAGAGAGGGGGTCCATAGCCAGTTATTTTATAATTGCAGGAGGTACTACCTTCATTTTTAATGCATTTTCCAATACTAATTTTTACTTGTGGTAATTTGTCATAGTATGGAAAGCAATTATTTTATAGTACTGTTTATTTTCTTGATAGGGTTCGAACACAGCTCCTGTATCTTGATCGACTTTTTACAGGTTTTTAAGTCTTGTTATATATTTGTGACTTGTTTTTAAAGGTTGTATAAAATAAAGACTAGAATGGTCCTTTAAATTTTAATTGGTTAAACCATGTGATTAAAGTATTTAAGCACTTATTCAAAGAATATGGAAGTATCTGAGGAAGTTTTAAAATTCTGTAGGATGAAAAGCGCTTTATGAATTAAAAGTTGTCTAGTGGAAGAACTACTTGGTGATTTTCGTTTTCTTTGCGTTTTTGGTTTACATGTCTCTCTTTCGTGCAATTTGTGGAGATTGAGACAACTCCTCCTTTAGCCCTTGTTTGTGCAGCTGTTGGTCTAAATAAAATCTCTGTGCTGGTGAATAACATTTTAGCCAGTATTCAAAAGACTAGATGAGACAGGAGCAGAGCATCCTTGGCAAAGAAATGTGGTCTGGTAACCATGTCCTCCCAAGGTGACAAATATTGAATCCCCTTAGAATGACACCAGAAAGACAGACATTGTTAAAATCAGACATGATTTGCTCATACTTGGCTCAATGCTAGGCTCATACCAGCCTGAGACACACAGTCTGTGAACTTCACAATGCCTGTCTTCATATAGTTCGGGGAGGTATCTCTCTGATCATATACAACTACATGGACTATGATGAAATCATACTGGTACCTGTGGTGTAATGAGAGCGTGTATGATTTGATGGATCCTGGATCCAGATAAGCAACTGTTACCTTCTTGTTCTGCCTGGTGATATGGGTGTCCATGTGTTTTACAGTGGAGTCCCCTGTGATGAGAGTCTTGGGAAGGATGTTTGCTTGCCTTAGGGGGGTAGTCTTTGGGGCTCCATCAAGTGTATGTGTGTGTGTGTGTGTTGTTTTTCTGAGTGCCTTTGGGCTTGCTGAGCAGACAGTCTTAAGTGATATTTGTTGCTTAATAAGTTTGCTTTTAAGTGCCTCAGCTAATGTTAGTCTATGTATATACTGCATGCAATGTGAGGTGGGTGTTTTGTGCATGGTTTCAGCAACCTCATGTGTCCTTGTGCCCAGTGTCATTATACAAGTACATAGTCATATTGTATTTAGCTCTCAATTGTCCCTAATTTTATAGAACATACCTGAGTCTGCCTTATATTTTTGTCCCTGTCACTCATAAGTTTTTTTTTTTAATTTTTCTGCTAAAATCACTGATGATTACAGTCAGCCAGTAATGCTAGCTAGCCATTAGAGGTGCATGTGCCTAAGTGTTCAGAAAATGCATTTTGATGTAAAATCTTTTTGTCATATTAGCTATTTGAGTGAATTAGGGTGTTATTTAAAATATCTCTAATTTGCCACACATTAGGGCTACATACCTCTTAGTGTTGAGAAAATGTATTTTGATTTAATACTTGTTCTGTTAGCTATTTAAATGAATTAATATTTTACTTAAAACTTGTCACAGATTCTTGCGTCTTTGCCCGCCCCCACTCCACCCCCATTTTTTGAGCAAATAGGTTGAGAGCCACGGTTTTCTTATTTGTTTCCAGGGACTGCATTTCCCATCTGCATTGATCTAAACCAGGTATATTAATTTGCACAACACTTTCAATTTTCCAAACCTATTTACTCTGTGAGACAAACTTTTTTGTCTCTTCTAGGTAACAGAAAGGCTACATGTGGAGTACTCTGTCTGTGCATTGGAATTGCAGTGTATTTTATTAGACTTGGGTGCTCTAATCTGTGATATTAAGACATCCAAAAGGTAGAGGTACGAGCACAGAGCTTGTTGGAAGTCGCTTGCCTCCATGGGTTGCTTCATCTGGCTAAAAATAAAACAGCTAAATAGTCTAATGTTGTGTCTTTCGTCTTTTCCTGGTTAGGGATCTCCACAGCAGAACTCCGGTCCGCTAATGATTGGCAGTAGATTTTTACGTGCCCAGTTGCCAGCCCTGACGCACAACCTTCAACGAAGGTACACCCATTCACGCATGCATGTCTCCACACAGAAAATGCTCTAGCTGAGAATTGAACAGGAAAACGTCTTGCTGTGAGGCGGCAACGCTACCGCAGCACCACCAACAGTCTAATAAAAGTCATTATTTTGATTAAATTTTTGAGAAATAAAAGAGTGAATGTGCTGTCTTTTTAGACTTTGTGATAGAAGCCAAGTATTTTGGAGGGGAAATCATTCAGGTGATGGAATAGAGTCCACAAGGTTTCTAATGTTGAATATGGTGAAGGTTATAAATAGTTGCAAGCCATGTGGATTGAATTATGGAATTTGACTGGCATTGCTAGTTTGTATGTGAGTGATTGTAATAAAGTTATTTCCTACATGACCAGTGGTCTGCCAGTGAGCCTCTTAAAAAGCAAATGTGTAAGATTTTAAATAAGGCAGCTGAAATGCTAAAACAGATTGACTAGCTTTTAACTGGAATTGAGGATAAACCAGGAAAGGAAAATTTGAGATTACATGGTATTTCAGAAGGTGAGGAAGGGATGGATTTGGCATATGTGAAAATCAAATGGCCAAGTGGAATGGGTGTGATTAAGATATGGTGGGAATAGCACTTGTAAAATATTTGCCATTTCCAGTCTTGAAAGTCAAATATGAGAAACCTAGACTGATACTGGCAAACCTATTGACATGCTATAAGAAGATGCAGGTGTTTTGGAAAATGAAGTAATTGGTTAGACAGGTATAAGTGGCAAGGAGATCTGTGTTTATAAAACACAGCTTCTGTGAAATTATATTAAAATACCACCTACAGTTAGTAGCAGTAACATGGGTGTGCAAAGAAAATTAAAACATAAACTGAACTTTCATGTTACTTTGTAGGTGTTGAGGAACGGTAACGTATTAATTTTTGATAGCCCGTACAAAGCATTTGTGAAAATTAAAGAATTACCTATGAGATTAACTCCACTATATGTGGAGCAGATGAACAAAGAGACTGTTAGATTGAGAGGTATTGAAGTTAGTAGTGAAATAAAAGATGAATATGAAGGGCTATCTGTTCTGAGTGAGAAGGGATATTTCTGCACACAGTTCCAAGGGCAAGGTGGTTGGGCAGACTGAAGAAATTATAGTTGATAGAATGGATTAGTAGCATGGGAATGTTTCCCAGATGCAAGTCCTAGAAAAGCTTACTCAGTAAACAGATGTGAAGACTGAAACTGGCCTGTATACGGGCTGTTTTTTTCATTCACTGATGATTATTCCTGTATTTCGAGGGATGTTTCCCCTATGTTTAATTGTGCGACTAAAATTATGTTTGTAAGGAGAGTTTGTGTGTTTCTGTGTTGACTATGATTGTTTGACCATGAAGGGTAACAGCACAGGTTGTCTCAAATGGAGATCATTGAAAGATCGACTTACTCAAAAGATGTGAAGGTAAAAATTGGCCTAAACCTTGGATGAGTAACTATTTTCTTTTATTGGTAGAACATTTAAAACTTTGAGGGGGTGTTACCCAATTGTGTAAATGATTCACTAAGATTTTGCTTGGAAAAAGATTTGAGTATTTACTTGTTAAATATTTTTATGATTTTAAAGTGTTAGCAATAGTAGTTTTTGCAAGCCCTCTATTTTTTATTATTTAAATAACATTTATTAACATTTTACATGATATAGCAATCAAAAACAGTTATTTACATCTAAGTGGTTTTCGACATCAGGAATATTTAAAAATAATAATATTTTTGGCATAATTAAATCCGGTATAATTGTTTCCACTTTAGATTTGTCTGAGTCTGTGTGATAGTATTTTAAGTTTTCTGACCAGTCTGGTGAGAGCTTGTATCTCTGTCCAAGTATTCTTGTATTATATGATTCTTCTCTTTAACTTCATAGTGTCTTTGTCAGACGTTTTTTATGCATACTGGTGTGTTGTTTTATAATGTTTGTCTGTAACAAATTTAACTACATTGAAAGACTCCAGAATCAACTAACCCATTTACTTCCTATCACTCTTGCTCCATTTTTCACCTCCAATATCTTGTATCAAATCTTTTCATGAAATTTCTGATCATTATCAGACTCATTATTTGTTGTCTCTGTTTGTTATGGAGTTTTTCTCCCTGTGCTTCCATTGAAAGGGGCATGGCCCATTTGGACAGTCCCTGTTAACAAAGGCAATAAATAAGTTAGTCATAAGTACATTTTCTTAAACATTGTTAAAAGGGTTAAAAATCTCCGTCTCATCTGGCAATCACAAATGTATGTCTATTGTTGTACATATCCCCAGTCTCTAATTGTTACATTAATAATGTCTTCTGACAGACTAATGCTAAAAGTTACCCAGTCTCACAAGACTCCCTCTATTCCAATAAAATAATCAAGGAGAGGAATGTTCTTCCTCAGCATATCCAAAACAATCTCAAAATTTCTTCATTTAAAAAAAAGCCTAAAAAAATATCTCAATACCAACTAGCTCTGCCCCTGTATTTCTCCTGGCTAATTTCTTTCTCCTATTACTTCACAAATCTCTTCTGGTGCACCTCTCTTCAGCACTTTAATCAGGTAGTGCTTACATACCAAGGTTTTTGAACCAATTTATTTTCTGATAGATTTTTGATTATTAAAGAAACCAAAACGGCAGAGTTGCATCCAAAACTTTAATTATAATAGATTGGATATTAAAAGGTCCGTTTTAACCAATGCTGTTGCTAAACACAGCATTGAATTTGGAACCTCACATACCTTTAGTTTTAAAGTAATTGATATATATTTTACTAATATGAGAGGTGGTGACAGAAATAATGATTTGGCAATGAAAGACTATAGTTGTATTATTAAATTACAGGCTGATTGCATGCCTGGTATTAATTCTGTGGTATCCTTAGAACCTGCGCTGAAACGTAAACAGTTATGTTTAAAATAACGTTTAAAATAAATATGTTTAAAATAATTTTACAAGTGGAAGTAAGTGAATTGCACACAACTAGGAATAACCTGATGTAAAAGACTTTTGAAGATGTTATGTTATTTGATTGAGACAAGTGACAGTGGAGGTATGGACATACTTACATCATTACATTGTCTGAGGGCATTATGTCGAGCAAGACTGCCTGTACTCCCACACAGAGCTTTGAAGATGTTGGATAGAAGTTCCCGTTATGATTATCACTATATGATGAGTGTCCTGATACAGGAAAACCAAAAGTCCAAACAGGTATCCCAAGTAGCTGAAGAACTTCAGGCACCCAAAACAAATTGTAGAGCAGCAAAAAAAAAAAAAAAAAATAGAAGTCCACCGTTCAATAAAACGCAATTTAAGAAAAACAGAATTAAATGCAGTGTTTCATTTTGGTTTTATTAAACTGCGTTTTATTGAATGGTGGACTTTTTTTTGCTGCAATACAAGAAAACCAGAAACAAAGTATTTCAGATAACTGGTAAAAATGTAGTTGGCACAAGTATGTGCACAGTAGAATAAACCAAGATTAGTGATGATTTGTGGTAAGATATATCATCGGTTTGTGCAGTAGTAGAAAGGGTAATGTAATATACCACAAAATAAATTCATCAATTTGACTGTAAGAGACTGTGTTCTCTTCTAAAGGGAAATGCTGTGGTAAAAGAATATGTGTACGATGTAACGCTGTGCGTTTAACAGCTGTAAGCAAGAAGAAAGAACTGAGAAGTAGACTGTAATTAAAAAAAAATGATTGTATGTATAGGCTTTGCATGATGATTGTATGTATGTGCTTTCTATATTATGACATGTCAAGACCAATAAACAGGTTTAAAAAAGTATGTGTGTGTATGTATGTGTGTTTGTGTTTATATATATATATATATATATATATATACATATATATATATATATATATATATATATATATATATATGTATGTATATATATATATATATATATATATGTATGTATATATATATATGTATGTATATATATATATATATATATATATATATATGTGTGTGTGTGTGTGTCTATAGATCGAAGCTCAAAACATTGAGACCATAACATCTAAAACTCATATCGTCTAAAACTCACATCATCAAATTTCATAGCATTCAAACTTTGCATCATAACTTCAAAACCTACAGATCACATGTAAATAACATCCCCTCCACCTAAACACCACCAAAGTAGTAAACACACTTTGTACTATGTTTCTGCAGGGGGGTGTGAGGGGTGCAGGGGACCTATGTTATGAAATTCGTTGTTATGAATTTTAGACGTTATGGGTTTTAGATGTCATGGTCTCGATGTTATGACCATTCGATGTTTTGAAGGGGGTCCATATATATATATATATATATATATATATATATATATATATATATATATGTAAACTGTCAACGAGTAATCCATTGACCATCTTAGAGATGTACATTGTGCTGTCTGGGAATCTTGCAGAAGTTGGATGTTATGCTAGATAACTACATTACAGACCTGTTCTGAAAGGAGGGTTGCTGATAGTCTGACGGTAATACCACAAGCATCCCCATTGTGTAAGTTGCAGAAATAATGTTTATAAAGGAGAACCTAACCTGTCTAGGTACATAAACCTGTCAGGAAATATGCTGTGGCAGTTTATCATGCTTCTTTGAAACTTGGAAAACATGAACCTTTGTGACTGAATAGGTTGCTGAAGTGTTTTGTCAGATTACAGCATTGTTTTATGGTTAGGTTATTTTGTTGTTGCAGTAACACTGATTGTTCCCAGATAAAATTCTGTATGTCATGCTGCATTGGACGATTTGTGTGTTATAATCCTTTTATTCCCTCCTGATACTTTTTCCTAGACACTGAGACTATGAATAAGGAAGATGACATTTCACACACCAGTGAGGAGATTGCTGATGAGTGTATAAGCCATGACAAGGGCAGCTCTACAACGAAAAACAGGTATGTGTACTGGTATTCGTGCAGAACTAATGTCTGTATAACTGTAGTTTGCCCTAAGGAGAATCAGGGACCCTAATATTATGATTTAGTAATATAAATATATAACTGGAAAAGGTGTGTGTTGGGTAGAAAAAGGATGTTGGAATCAGCTGACTAGCAGGGTGTGTATATATACCTGTAGCATTACAGCGCTTTTGTGATTTTTATCTCACCCTATGTGAACACCTGCCTTGCCACTAGAACATTCTGCACTTTCCCCATGTATAAAAATGCCTTCACATATATGCTGATGAGACTGCTATCACCAGCTTAGTAATACAAAGCTCTTATCTATTGTTTTTCATTGTCACATAGGCCTCTGTTTGCATGGTGAAGGTTTGCCAGCTGGAACAACCCTGCTATCCTCCCAGGATAAACCAGCATTGACCACTCATTTCTGTTTCACCCACTGCGCTGGTACTTGATCATGGGTTGCCTGGGTTATGTTCAGAGATTTTATCCTGTTATGCCGCAGAGCCAAGAAGCACCCGTAGAACTTAGGCCTTAGTTATTCCTTGGTTAGGGTGCATGGTTCAGTTGTTTGTTAGGGTGTGTGGCGCCCGTGTCTTGCCCAGCAATCAAAGAGCCTCAGTCCTCACCACTAGCACCAGAGAGGTCGTCTCATATAAGAGGAAAGGATAACAAAATACACACAGTAAAGTACAATTTCCCTTAAGTGCACACAGAGATCGCAGTCAGTCTGGGGCTGGTTGCTCCCTTGCTCCCAGGTCCCCAATAAGACTCCCCACTGGCACGGCTATAGGGTCCAGATCTCAGCCTCGCTGGCAAGCTAACCTCCAATACACGCTCTGTCCAACCAGTGCTTCGTATCCCTGCACAAGTAGCTGACACACACACACACACACACACACACACACACACACACACACTTAAGATAAGTATTTATACAACTTCACAGGCATTCCTGGGAAAGGCTGACACAGATTCTCCAGCTGTGCCCCTTTACCCAGACTATATGGTAGTAATTACTGCCACCACCAGAAATAATTATCAGCTACCCAAAGGCCCTTAAATGGGTGTCCAATTATTACTGTACAATATTATTATCCAATTGGTAAGTCTGACTAAACAGTCTAAGGCTTATTAGAGTGGCTTTGTACAATAAACTGTATAAATATGCAATGTATTCTAGAGCTTATCTTATCCCTACACAAACCAGCCACAGTTAAAAGTTTTTAAAATATTTAATAATAAATAATTAAAACCACAAGATAATACTACTACACCACAGTACTATTCAAGAGTTCAGAGATCACACAGAAACTTAAAATAATTCCGTAGTACAGTTCTGACATAACAGAAAAAACATAGTCTAATATTTATAGTCCTAGCTATTTCTATAAGAATGAATTACAGCAACGACACACAGACTTGTAAAAAAACAGACCAAACCACGGATACCTTGCTCAAGCAACCCAACGGAGTTAAAGTTGAATAAGAATAACAGTTAACTGTTAAAGAAACCAAAAAGTCACCTTAACGTTAAGGTGACTTTTTGGTTTCTTTAACAGTTGTTAACTGTTATTCTTATTCAACTTTAACTCCGTTGGGTTGCTTGAGCAAGGTATCCGTGGTTTGGTCTGCTATTTCTATAAGAAAACATAATTCTAAGATAACTTACTTAAGACAACAGCCAGTGCTGAGGTTGGATATCAAGACAAAAATGCTTAATAATCTCTTGCTCTCACTGTTTAAATTGAAACTGCAGTTCTGATGTGTTTACACTTTCCTGGTTCCCAAGCCACAGAAACTACATTTACATTATTTTACATTTAGAGCAATAAAGGACATTCCACATGTACATTCTGGTTATTAACTTTAGCCTTAAAACAATAGGCAAGATGCTTACTCCAGACTCATCAACTCCAAATTCTAACTTCAAAGGACATACAAAACATAATTTTTATTTCAAAGAGCATTTGAAATGCTTGGCTTAGTTTTCCTTACAGCAGATGGCAATGTTGCCACATTGTTGAAACAGCATTTCTTTACATTTAAGATACAAACCTGTATTTTACATTTATATTTACAAATGCCAGAATTATGTATCAAATTCTATTTAACTAGGCTGTCAGCCTTCATCCTTCTCTACTAGTTTTCACAGGGTGCATGAGTCAGTTGTATGTTAGGGTGCATAGGTCAGTTGTTTGTATGTCATGATCTTGTGGAGGGCAGAATTGGATCTCTGATTTAGCTGGTAATGCAATCCTTGTATTGAGCAGTGCATCTCTGGTCTCTCTTCAAGACTACCCTCCAGGACCTGAAATTTATGGTAGAGAAGCTTACACATCCACTCACTGTTTGAGCCTGTGAGCTTAACAGTGTTGAAGTTAATTTCTTGGAAAACCCAGTACTTGTTCTCCATCACCTCTATGAAGCACATGTCTCATCTTCATGCCTTTATGTGTGGGGAACCATATCTGGTCCATTACAAGAACATGGTGTCCCTCATGATGAATGTATGTTTCCTTCTCAGGGTGATTTTGGAAGTTTCCATGGGCCAGTTCAACTTCATTTTATTTGTGGCAGCAAAAACCAGGAGACTTCAGGACGACTAGCCAGCTGTCTTTTTTGCTTCATTGAGAGAAGGGCTTGCATTTGCCAAGTAGGCACTTTCCAGGGCAACTGCCAGCTGCATTGTTTTTCCCTGTATCATGCGACTCCCACTCCCCTAGAGGAGGAGGAGTTCCTATATTACTTACTTCAGGAAAGAGTTGTTGACATTTGTTCCATAACCATTTTGTCCGTAACTACTTTGTCATCTGCACAACTTCATCAAGCATTATTATCTCAACTGTGTCTTGGAGAAAGAGTTGCCATAATTGGGAAAGTTAGTACTCAGGACTTATTTGTCGAGCTCATTCCTTTCTGATATTTCTTCTCAGGTTTTGGTCCAAACAAGGACCCATCAGGGATGGTTGTCAATTTTAGACATAATACTTTCTTGCCATATCAGTTGATCGATGACAGCACTCTTACTGATGTGACAGGAATATCCTCCTGTGATCTCCATGTAGATGAGTGATCTTCATTTGATGCTGCTGAAGATTCTTGTCAGAAAGTGTTTGTTTAATAAGGTGATGTTCGATCGCTTTTGTTTCTTGACTCGCAGGACTATTCACTGGTGGCATGAGGCAAACTGTCAAGGTTGTTGGAACTGTGTGTTATTTAACCAGTGCGTCAGTGTAGGTGCATGTATCCTCAAGTACAGGATTTTGTTGGGAAAAAAATACCAAATTCTGATTGGTGAAGAAGAAATGTTCACCACAGGCCCATCAGTAAGGAGTGCTGATCGTTGATCAGTGAAGTCACTGTTGTTGTATTGAGCACAAGAAATTTTTGGCTTGGTCCAGATATCTACTTCATCATTTGTTTTTGTGAGGAGGTATCCGCTAAGATTAGTTAGAAAACCTTAGGAAGAGTAAAAAAAAAACAAAAAAAGGTTATTACAGAACCAGTGGATTGAAAGCATGAGGTCTTAGAAACCCAGTCAGTCTTACAGAAGACTGAAGCTTCTGGTCCTGGAGAGATATAGCATATAAGGCTGCCTTCTTGATATCTTGAAACACGATGTATCAGACCCCTTATAGAAGCTATTCAGTGTTACCCTCAAGTAAGGGAGGATAGCTCTACCCTCCAGGACTTGAAATTTATGATAGAGAAGCTTACACATCCTCTCAGTGTTTGAGCTTGCACCGTCAACAGTGTTTAAGTTCATTTCTTGGAAAACTCAGTGTTGTTCTCCATCTCCTCCATAAAGCACATGTCTGAGCTTCAGTCTGCGCTGATTAGCTCTACCGTCTTCAAAATACTTCTTATTGGCAGTGTACCCAAGGGTTTAGTCCTTGGGACACTCCTCCTTGGCATTCACTTCTTAGCTGTCAAAGGTAATGTTAAGGGTTTGTGACTGACCAAGTTTGCATGTGACTGCCAACTTTATGCTGTTATAAACCCCCAGGGGACAGCAGGATCTTACAAGAAGGCCTTTCCCAAACAAATAGTTGTTGTCAAAACTATGGACTAAAACTTAAGCCAGGGAACTCATAATTGTATCTTTCAGCAAGCATGACTTCCCTTGTAACTATCACATTGACAATATCCCTCTGAAAACTGATCCCGTAGTTAGAGATTTGAGAACCTATGTCGACAGTGAGCAATCCTTCAATCATCACAATATCCATTATTGTAAGGAAGTCCTTTTTCAGTGGCATCCAAATCTTGGGATGTAATTTTTCCACTGTACTAAGGTACATAGGTAATTACTAGGCTGACAAACCCAGAGGGTCTTTTTACGTCTAACCATGTTTTCCAAAGGTGAGAATCAAACCCTTTACCTTCTGTTTGTAAGGTAAACACCTTAACCATTATGCCAACCCCCAGCATTTATTATCCAAATCGTTGAGTATTGTGCTCCTTTCAGTATGTACATGTCTAAACAGGTACACAACTGGAATGTCCACATTTTCTTACTAAAAAAAATCAGGGGCCTAAATCATAAAATGTGTACAAACCATCTCAAAGCCTTGTCTGTGTCTTATTGATATTGTACATGTTGTTGAGAGGTGACCTGTTCTTGGATAGAAAGCCTCAACCGACCCTATTCTGTGCACATATACAAATCCAGTGATGTCATAGACATCTATTCAAGGGACCTAAATCTTTTTTTTTGCAAATTTAATAGAACATGCTGAGAGAGGAATAGGAATGTATCACAGAATTCCACTCCTGTGAAGCAGTCTTCTGTTTCACACAAATCAGTATACTATCCTTACTGTATTCAAACGTAATTTGGGTGAATGGCTGATAACTGCAGATTCACCCTCAATTTAGCATCAGTGACCCTCATGGATAGGGTGGGTGGCCAAGGGGTTGCAGCAGTTAGCGCTGCTGCCTCACAGCAAGAGGTTCTCCGGTTCAATCCTCGGCTGGAGTGCCTTCTGTGCAGAGTCTGCATGTCCTCCCTATGCTCATGTGGGTTTACTCCGGGTGCTCCGGTTTCCTCCCACATCCCAAAGACATGCTGTAGGTTGATTGGACACTCTAAATTGGCCCTAGGTTTGAATGTGTGCATGTGTGTGCCTTCTGTGGAAGGTTGGGCACCAGGCTGGCAACTTGACACTGTAAAACTCCACTGCCAATCAGGAGCGGACAGGTGATCCGCTGTGGCGACCCCTAACAGCCGAAAGAAGAAGACCCTCATGGATAAGGTAAAAAATGTAATTAACCCAACATACACTTGTTTGGCCTATTTTTGGATATTTGTATTGCAAAATATAAGAGCTAATAATTACCATGGAAATCTTTGGCTAAACTTGAGATTCTCACAGATCAGTAGCCTAGTAAGTACATATCATCCTATAAAAAGTAGTTTGCATAATCTTGAAAATATCTCTCTCATCATCGGACTTGGGGAGATAATAGGAAAATTGATGTTCCTAAAATAAAAAAGTGCATTATGCAGCCCAGAAGCTTTACCATGCCATGTTAAGTTATATGATTGATAATACTGATTTGAGCCTGTATATCCTTTTTGTAAAGTGCATGTTGTAGGCAAGTATCCTGCAGAGTGGTTAACACTTGTAGATTCAGTCAGGGTTCAGTTCACGTGGGAGCTCTTGTTTTTTTTGTTTTTAGACACCACCAATGGGATAATCAGATAAGGTGAGAATTGGGGGACATGATGTGGGTCAGGTGTCTAGAGTGGTGAAACCGGGACTGGTGAGAATTAAAAATTAAAATACACTTCTTTGCTCTCCCATCTTAACAATAGGTACGAACTTTAGATTGACTTAGGATTGGATGTTTATTTTTTTTTTTCGGCGTTTATTCAGCAGAACAAGCCATTATTAAATGGAACTTTCAAGTAGTGTCATGTAGGTGATATGTTAGCAATATGAAATAATCACATTTCCTTTCTTTTTCATAATTTTGGATTTTAACTAAATCATATTCTCAGTGTTCCTTTATGAAGCAGATGAATTTAAGTTATAATTGTTTCTGCAGAGTACCTCAAGCTTCCTTCAAAACATACACAGAAATATGTTCCACTCGCCAAAGTCATTCTTGTAGAAGAATTCTCTTGTTAAATCCATTTACCAAAATGAAATAACCCTTTACTTGGTTCTCTATATTTCCACCAGAATGATTTATTAGCATGTCTTTTCCATTGTCATGGGGAGAAATTGCTTCTAGCTGTCATATAAAACCTTTATATGCTGAAAATAACCATACCGCTGAATTTTACTGAGTTATCTCTGTTGTGAGTTTAATCTCTTTTTCTTAAACATCTTTATCCAATTCTTACATTTCACATGGTGATAGGTGCACTTAGAAAAGAAAACAAACAATAACAAACATTTTTCATTATTTTCATTCATCATACATGTTTTCTTTTTTTAATAATTATCATTCACTACATTACATAAATTGCTAAATTCCTACCTTCCCTTAAACCTTATTACGCCTCCTCCTGAACATAATTCCGCATGTACTGTTCCCATAAATTCCATTGCTTTCTATGTAATTTGCCCCTTTTCTTTCCTAAAGATCTCACCTCCAGTTCTGTTACCTCCTTTACAATGTTCAGTACTTTGACTGCAGTTGGTTTAGATTCTGATTTTTATTTTGTATTAATTGCTTTTGTGGGCAGCCAATAACATTAAACCTAGTAAGGCCTTACTCTGTCTGTTAGTTCCTGTCTTGTGTTCCAGCTCAAAATAATTATTTCCATAGTGACAACCATTCATTCCATCAACATTTCTGACAAAGTACTCTGTAGAGAATTTTTAAGATCTGTGAACTCGTTACATTTCAAAAAAAAAAAAAAAAAAACATGTACCCGATTATCTCTCTATTTCCCTTCTTACTCCCAGCATAACTACCTGTGGAAAAATTCTCTGAAGTCTGCTTGGTGTATAAAATACCTATGCAAACACACTGAAGCAAAAAATCTTAACTCTTCAGATCTTCAGGATTTTGTTGTATACGTGGGAGTCCTAAAGGTGTCCGCCTGTTGGTTCTTTGGGAAGAGAGACTGAAAATGCAATATACAATCATGCCTAACCATCTCTGATATATTCTTAGACATATCATGCAATATTTCACATGTCTTATCCTTTTTTAACAGTAACATCTGTTCTATGACCAATTTAAAACTACCATAGATGGTGTTTCTCTTAGCACTCCCATTCCCTTTCATTTGCTGTACTGTTATTCGCTGGTGAGGAAGGCATATTCAAGCTTTCAGTATAACAATATAAGAAGTGAGGAAGTGAAAGCTATGATAGAATATTATTGGAAATATCTATTGAAGATAGGGTCCTGGCAAATATTTTAACTAATAAACCACTCTTCTCTTTTAAAAGGGGAAGGAATTTGAAGGACATGGTAGTGCATGGGCAGTTTTATATGCAAAAAGTAGATATACCAAGAATGAGTTTAAATTGAGGCACAGTATGCTGCAATAGGTGCAGTATTTGTGCAGATATTGTTAGTACTTTTAATAGTATAAACAGGATTAAATTTGAACCTAGAGACACATATACATGTAGAAGTAGAGGGGTAATATATGCACTTAAATGGCCATGTGCACTTCATTATATAGGGGAAACTAAGAGGGAATTTCATGTCAGATTCATGGAGCATGTTAGAGATGTCAGAAATATGAGAGAAGATAAAATTATTGCTTCATATTTTAGGATATTTCATAATAGTGATGTGACTTTGTTACAAGGTACTGTTTTAGAAACTGTGAAATGTTTAGGTAATGATGAAAATGTATTAAAACAAAAGTTACTATACAAAAAAAGTATTTGTATTTTGAAGTATAAAACCATGACACCGACTGGTTTAAACAATGAGTTAAATTGGAAGTGTTTGCTTTAAGATCGAAACTCATTGTGTAATTAGTGGGTAAGTGTTGTTAATTGAATGTAATATATAAGAGCACATACTTTGTATTTTCCACTGTTTGATATTCCTTGAAGGAGGAAACACCGAAGCGCTACAAGAAAATTTGTTTTACATAGTTGCCTTTTTTGTCAAATCACAGTCGGTGGTTTTGGGTCAGAGTTGTATTTGGATTTCGGAGAAGAAGAGGAGTGTGTGTTTTCTATATTCAAGCTTTCAGTCCAAACTTTTTCTTAGCCTCATCCCACTTTATCTTTCCCTCTCTAGTTGTTTGTGCCTAGTACCTTGGTTCCTTTGCTAATTTTCCTCAGTAAATTCCAGGCCCTTCTTGCATATTTCCTATACTCCTACATGCAGTCAACCCCCATTTGTAAAATCTTCTTCCTCTAGTCCTGTGTTGGCTTAGCTCATAGAATACTTTCTGGTTCTTCATTAGTATGATATTCTGTGTGGTGGTTGCTCTCCTTAAGGGCATGCATTCAAACTCCTGCTGTCCAGTTACTTCCCTGTCTTCCTCTGATTATCATCATGCTTTTTTACTTTGATGTATAACCTTCTGCTTCTGTTGTATATATAAGCCATTTTAACTCATTGTCTCTAAAATACCACATTCAAATTAAGTAATCCTAAACCATGTTGTTCTGCAGGGAGAATCAGTTTATACCACTTAAGTCTTGCCCCTTTCATTCTGAAGTAAATATTTTCAACTCTTTATCATCCACAACTTCTCCTCTGGTTGACTGTATAAAACTAAAGGGGCAAAAACATTCTTATATCTTGTTTCCGACTGTCCATATCCATAATTAAGACCTTCCATCTTCCCAGTCTTTGTACAATCTTTTGCTTAGTCTTTTCCCACATATACTTAGCTGCCATAAAAGAATCATTTTACATCCATACACCTAAATGCTTAATTTTACCATGTCCCTATAAACATGGGTATTACTGAACCAATACAACTGTGGATGTTTAGTTTGTAGGTGTAGTCTTTGTTTTGTCTTTATTTATGGTATATCCTGAAAAGTCTTGAAACTGTCTCAAAATGTTCCAGAACACCAAATGTCCTTTTCTGGATTTGTGAAGTAAAAATATCAGTGAATAAACCAAACTCTTCTTGATTACCATACCCGTTATCCTTGAATTAGTGAGTCCCTTATATTCTTTGCCAGTGGATCAAAATGTAAAGCAAACAACAAAGGGGAAAGGCGACACCCATGCCTGTGTTGTCTATTCAAGCATAGCTTGCCAGAGAAGAACCCTCACACCTTAATACTTGCCTCCGAACCTTCATATGTCATTTAATTTCACCCTGTTATACTATCAGGGAACAAAATGCTACCATTGCCCTTCTCATAAAATCTAAGCTGACTCTTATCGAATGGCTTTTCTGCATCAGTATCCTTTAACAATAGCAGTGTTTCTTATGCTGTACATTCCTCCAGATCAGCATTGTTTTATTAATTTTGTCATATGTTTGACTCCCCTCTACAAAACCACATTGTTCTATTTCTATCAATTTTGACAACTCATTTGTCATTCTAATAGATAGTATAGACTTAAGCACTTTATAAGCATGGTTTAAAATAGAAAGGAGTCTGTATGAAGATGGATCTGAAGGGTCTTTACTCTCTTTGGGTAATATAGCCATTGCAGCTTTCTTCCAAGATATTGATATTCCCACCCCTACCCTTTTATAAAAATTGTTAAACAATATCTTCCAGATCATTATCACCTTCTTTGCTCATATTTTACAAACTTCCACGGGAGTACCATCTGGAGACTTCCCTGTTGATTAATTTTTGCATCACCATTTTTATATCAGGTCTTCCTGACTAAGCTATTAATTGTTGCCTCTAACTTTGGCATAATTAAGTCTTCATCACTTATTTCCATTTGAGCCTTTCTTTGGTTTCCCCATTCATTTTGTTTATACTAATTTTCATAAAGCATTCTATTTTTTTCTGTATGATCTCTGTTTATGTTTTTTTTGTTGTAGACTATCTACGTTTGTCAGCAGTCCTTTCTGCTTTCTCTTACACAAGTCATTAAACTAAAAGTATTTGTGCTTTGGAGTTATCAGAGATAGTTACTTAATGGCAACCTTTCTTAAACGCATGCATATTGTTGCAGTTGCTCACTTTCTTGTTCTGTGAGATTCTCTCTATTCTGCAGTGTGTGTTAACATATATCTTCCCCTATAGGTAATTTTTGTTACTTTTCCTTGTATCTCATTCTGTTATTTATGTTGTGTTGTAAACTCCATTTCCATGTTACCATCCCTTCTAAAAAAATTATGTCATCTGTAATAACTTTCAAATCATTCCCACCAGCCATTTCTTTAATTCCTTTCTTATTGACAGATGTGTATGAAACCACCAGTGTCTCATTTTTACTTCACTACTCTGTGTCTTTATCATATTTTTTTGTTGGCGAGTGATCTGAAATAGTTATTGAATGTATTTCAGACCTTTAGTTAAACACATTCCTGTGAGATATAATTTCTATCTGGTCTAGCCCAGTTATTGCACCTTGTGGAATAATATATACATTTTTGTATGGGTTGTTGCTACTGAATTCACATCTTCCGTAGGAAACACTGTCATGTATTTATTCAATAATCAACACTCTTTTAATCTTCCCTTCTGGGTCCTCTTATACATCCTCACTGTTGCAAATCAGGTTACCTTCCTTAACCATAAATAATAATTCCTACTGAAAGCTTATTATTTCTCCTGAAGTTCTCTTAAGCTCCATAATGGCAATTGTAGTTGGAATATAGATGTATGCCAGCATAGCCCTGCTCCTCTACCAATAATTCCTTATTACCACAAATCTGTTGTTGCTGTCTTTTTTTTCCCTCTTCCATCACTGTTCTAGTCCCAGTAGCATTCAGTGTTATTATTATTACTTCCCCTTTCCTTTGCCCTTGATATTCTGCTGAATGTCCACCCTAGAATCCTTTCTTTGTCAAATTCACAATCTTATTTATTTTCAAATA
Organism: Protopterus annectens; assembly: GCF_019279795.1. Taxonomy (NCBI): domain Eukaryota; kingdom Metazoa; phylum Chordata; order Ceratodontiformes; family Protopteridae; genus Protopterus; species Protopterus annectens. Next base: position 1,070,509,126 of record NC_056728.1, on the reverse strand, counting down.
TATCTTCTGCAATATTGCAACATACACTTCTTAATGTAATTCAATACTCTCTGCTTTTTGGTCTATGCCTGTACATCTGTTTGCATTCCATGGTAATATGGACAAATATGCCATTATGATAGAAAGCTGTTACTCCCATTTATTATACATGGCAGTTCTTTTGAATGTGTATTTCCAACTTTAAGCTCACATGTACATGTTAATGTTTTGGGTGGCTGCCATGGTGCAGCAGTTAGTGTTGCCACCTCACAAAAAGACGTTCTCTGGTTTGATTCTTGGCTTGGTGGTGCCTTTCTGTGCAGAGTCTGCATGTCCTCCCTCCAGGTATTCAGGTTTCCTCCCACATTCCGAAGACATGCAGGTGGATTGGACACTTTAAACTGGCCATAGGTGAGTGTGCGTGTGTGTGTGTGTGTGTGTGTGTGTGTGTGTGTGTGTGTGTGTGTGTAATACTGCAGCAAAGCTAGCCACCTGGTGGTGTAAACCTTAGCTCTAGATGATTGTCACTGCTGAAGTGACACCCCGACCCCATGTGCAAGATGGGAAAAGAGGTTGTGGATGGATGTGCATGTTTAATGTTTGGCAGGCTGTGCTGTATATTTGCTTCTTTGAATCTTCATTTGAACTCATGTTGCATTTTTCAAGACCTTTTGCTTCAGTGAAAACACTCAAAAAATAAAGTAAGAACTAAATACATTTTTGAACCTCCATCTCATTTTAACTTAGAATAGGCACATATTGGAAATTTTCAGCAAATAAAGTTTACCCCTCCATATGAATGCAGTTACTACAATCAGTGGCTGCACCCACAGACATTACCTAACTAAACTTAAGGTTATCTGTGCTATAGTGCATGCTCAAGCTTGAGTTCCCATGTATGCCAGCTGCTGCCTGTTCTCTTCTTATCTCTATTGACCTCACTGATGTGAAAAACAGCTTGCATGCTTTCAGTAAACATTAACTTTTAGCCAGAAGAAAAGGTGCACTAGCTGACATTAAACAAAGTAATTGTGCATTAAAGTACTCATGCTGAAGAAGCAATTGCTTGTACAGTGTATTCAGTTCCCACAGCTTCAGACCTCATTTATTTGTCTTTGAACTGCGTGGCATAGTCTAGTTATCAATCTGTAAGTTTATGTTGCCAAATGGGAAATGCACTATTCTGACATGTTTTCAGTTCATAGGTAGGTACTAGGCTATCAGCCCAAAGGCCTAAGTAAGCCTAGCCAACAAGGTTCGTTCCCTGGCTTACGCCACCCAAAAAAGTTAATTTCCTGTGCCCCTGTCGAGCAGAGCCACAGAAGTGATCCTTGGGGTGTATTTCCTATTTTCCCATCCACTCATCAAGATTTTTCTTGAAGGGTGCTGATGAGGAACTTTGCCTGACCTAGATGGGTAGCTTGTTCCAGAGTATAGAAAGTCTGTGGGACAGGAATCTATCCCTCCAGCATGTCCTGTTTATTGTGGTGACAAGGTTTAGGTCCCTAGATCGTGTAGCTCGGAGGGCTTGGGATTTCTTTAGGTGTAGCATGTCCAACAGCTCTGGGTTTAACATAGCTTTATATGTTAGGCAGAGATCTCCTGCCTAACATATAAAGGAGTAGGCGATATGCTACAGAGTAAAGCTGGTCAGTGTAGGGCATCTGTTTGAGGCCAGTAATCCTCTTTGTGAGGTACTTCTGTGGCCTTTCCAGCTGCTGCAGATGTCTTGTGAGGTACATTCCAAAAGGGGCATTGTACTGTATAGTTGGTCTAATGAGTGCCAAGTAAAGGGGAACAATGACCTCTTTTTTCCTGGATGAGAACCCTTTTGTGATGAGGTGTGCCACATAGAAGGATTTCCTGACTACTGTGGCGATGTGATTATCAAAGGAGAGACTGCTCTCCACCCGGGTCCCAAGGTCTCATATCACATTCAGCGTTAAGTAGACTGCCGTTTATGTGGTAGTTCATGGGTACAGAGTTTTTACCAAAGGGGATGACAATGGACTTTTTGGCATTGAGCTTGAGGCCATGCCTCTGACACCAGGCATCTGTCTCAGTGAGGCCCTTTTGTATGATGTCCACATCATTTGGGGACTCGACTATAGCTCCTAGTTTGCAGTCATCTGCGAACTTCATTAGCCAGAGGCCTTCTGTATTAACCTGTACTTCAGAGAAGTAGATACCAAACAGGAGAGGTCCCAGGACTGAACCCTGTGGTACTCCACTTGTCACTGGTTTGAATTCAGATTTGGAGTCTGCAACTTTTACAGTGTGGGTTCTGTCAGTGAGCCAGTTGGCAACCCATCTTGTGACTTAAGGATTTATACCTAGTTTAGTGAGTTTAGCTATAATTCCAGAATGGGGGATGGTGTTGAAAGCCTTGGTGAGGTCAAGATAGGCTGTGTGAACCACCTTACCCTCATCTACGGCTTTGGTGACTGCCTCAAAGTCGTCGATCAGGTTCAGAAGGCATGAGCTGCCTTTCACAAACCCGAACTATGTGGGGTCCCAAGTTTGGAGGCTACCAATGTGTTTTGAGTTCCATGATGATACGTTCCATGGCCTTGCAGATCAGGCTCGTCAGGCTAATAGGGTGATTGTTCCCAGGATCAGTGGTGGCTCCCCCTTTGTGGAGTGGGATAACTGTTGCTGTGCGCATTCGGTGGGCACAAAGCTTGACGTGAGACTATGATTGAACGTGGTGCTTAGGTGGGGAGCCAGTTCGTTCTTAAGCTCATGTAAAACGCAGCCTGGGATGTTGTCCGGTCCCATGGATGCTGTGTTTTTGGTTTTAGAGAGTGCAGCTTTTACCTGCATAGATGTCATTACAGGGACTCTGCATTCTTCCAGTATAGCTATGGACCCTTTAGTGGGTGAGAGGGGGTAAAGTTAGCACTGAACCTATCTGCCAGGATGTTGGCATTATTAGTTGGTTCTGTAATTTTTGTGCCATTGTGCTGTAACTCAGAGCAGATCTGGGTGTTGCCATTGAGATTCTTGACATAACTATAGAATGCTTTGTGGTTGCCCTTAGAATCATTGGTGATTTTGGTTTCATAGCTAACTCCGGAGTATCTTATAAGGGATCTTAGCTTCTTACTGAGGCTGACCAGGGAGCTCCTCCACTCATGGGATTTTACTCTCTTTTGCAACAGTTTCTTCCTTCTGTTGTAGAGTTTGTTTATGGCAGGAGACCATCAGATTGGCTTCCTATTTTTGGAGGATATAGCGTCTTGGTTCTGTTTCAGATAGCACGATCCACACACTCGTGTAAGTGCTTGTAGAGTGCATTTGTGTAGGATTCAGCAGTCATAACTGTTATTGTCCATCTGCATGAGTGTCATGAAGTTCGCCACTTCTGTCTTAAGAAGCATGAAGTTGGCTTTGGAGAAATTTTTTACCATGGTTTCGTTAATGGTGGGTAGTGGCGGGATGCAGATATCTAGGGAGATTAGCTTAGTTTGGCATAATGTTTGTAAGGAGCATTACACGAGGAAAAGTAAGGAATATAAAAAACACAAAATAAAAATCCTGTAGTTTTTGAAGTTTTAAAGCACTGGCAATAGAAACTGAATCACTTCACCTAGGAAGTTGTGTGGCATTAAGTAAAAGTTGCTAGTGCAGTTCTCTAGATTCCAGTTTGGCTTCCAGTTTTCCAACTGTATCTAAAATAGTGATCCTTTCCACTGTAAAGAACAAATAGCTTCTAAGATTCACACGCACTTTTGTATGTTTATAAATAGCATTATGTTTGGTTTTCTTGTTATAAAATAAATATATTCATTTCAGAGCAAACTCAGTTTTACCTGTGTAAAAAGCTAACCCATCTGTAAGCCATTGACAAGCCCATACAGTTAATCCTATAAAAGCAGGACAGGTAAGACAGCTAGCAATACAGACTAAGCCTCCTTGGTACTCAAATGAAGTAGTCTATTATTGTTGATTGTTCTCTCGTATGAACTCAAACCAAAGAGTAAAAAGGTCACAGACTAACCAGTTAGTAGAAACTACAAGAAAAACCTAGCCAAGCTAGAGTTTCCATTGTATGGTACCTTAAACCTCCTATAATAGAAGCCCATGGGATATATGCAATTGACCCCTTAAGGACATCACATGTTTCAGCTATATGCCTTTTGGATGTCCATGGCTTTTTACTTTTACTTTTTAAGTCTTTATGGATACATCCAGACCAATAAATCCAAATCCCACTAGCTGTGGATGTGCATGTTTCTGCCTTCTTATGACCTCATCAGCACAGCATAAGTGGATTTGGATGAACTTGCTGGAAAGTTAACAGAATTTTAATTATATCTACAGGGGAACATTCTCTGCATTTGGACATATGCATGCAAGTACTTGCATGGGTTATAGGTGCTGTTATCTTTCCTGCCTCCAATAAGTTTCTCTTCATACCCCACTTGTAAGTGACCATAGGAGATTTGTCTAATTTGTCACACCATTTCAGCCAAGCACTACTTTCCAATTACTAATCATGACTTTTTTAATCTCAATAGTTTTATTGTGGTAGGGAATGACCATGGCCCTCCTGAACCCAGTCATCTTAGTTTTCTCAAACGTATGATTCTCTGTATTAATATTCAAAATGAACTGACATCCCCTTTTCTGTTTAACAGTAATGTCAAAGTATCTAGTTCACTGTGGATGGTCAAATTATCAGAAAGATGCGTAGATGTCCTGACCATTTGCCTTTTCAGTAATTTTTCTTTTGCCGGAATAGATGACAGCTTGAGCAGTTTAATTACCTGTTAGAACAAGTGGGGGTAACAGTATGTGTTGGACTAATAGGTATTCACACAGTCTTTAAAAAGTGTCACACTCAAATAATTGATGAAGTCTATAAAAATCCAGAGAATGAAATAAACTGTAAAAATTCCTGCAACAGTTTCTCACTGCCTACCCACATAATAAAGATTTCATCAGGGTACCTCAAATAAATTTGGATTACAAACCAAAACAAAATGAGTTTCCCCAAGACCATAAAGTGATATTGGCAAAAATTGGGGCAGAAGCTGCCCCCATCGCCAAACCTTTCATTTTTGTCAGAAATTCCACTTCAAAAAACATATATAATTATTCTTTAGAACTATCTTGATAAAATTCATTAGCAACAGAATATCTGTATTTGACCAGTTTTGATCACTTAATAAAGCTTAATGGAACCATTCAAGCACAAAGGCATAAGTAATAACTAGAAATACATTTTTGAAATCAACAGTAGCAAAATCCTCCACAAATTCAGAAACACCAGTAACTCTCAAAAATGTGTCTAGTCCCTAAGTATTTATGTTTTGATATGAAAAAAAGCTTTACATTTCTTGTCAACTTACATTTTAAAGTTTTTGTTTTTTGAATTCACAGATGCCAGAATTCTAAAAGGCGGGTTTTGGTAATTCCAAAAATGACAAGTATTACAGGATGCTTAACAGTCAAAACGTATTTTATTTGTATTAATTTCATTCCTAGAATGAAGGTCATTTAAAAAAAATCTCATCATTAGGGAAGTCCAACACTTTTCCTGAATAATCAAAGTAACAAAAACCCTTTGTATGGTTTTATGATCCTGAAAGCCTGATCAAATCCCAATTGCTTTAGTAGTCTCCCTCCAACCCTGAGATCTTTGACCGGCCCTAGTCTTCCATTGTCTGGCAACATGTCTCAGCAATCTGGTCTCATACCATCTATGGCTAGTCTGATTGCAATAGTAGTTCTAGGGCAGTCAAGCAAGTGCCTTATGTGTATTGACTTGTTCACTACTTTTACCAGTTCACAGTACAACCTACAAGGGTTGTGAATGTTTAAGAAACATGGAGGTAAAACTTTGGCATCAACCCATTATCAGTAAACATCACACTCCCGCAGCACCATGTCAGTCACAGCACACCACCAAGCTCATAACTTATGCTGAGGCTGTAAATAATTTATCAAATCCTCCTAGAACACATGCAAAAAGATCCCAGACTCCATTTTACAAGGCAACACCTACTCCTTCTGTACTAACACAGGTACTTACTGGACTGTTGATCACTGAGGATCCTTAGATGCCTAGCCACACTTACATAAAACACCTTGCATGGGCCTAAAAATATAAGGTCAGGTTTGCATCTTCATTTTATATTTTAAAATAACTGAAAAAAAGAAACGCCTGTTTAGGTGTCTCAGCGGAAATTCTTAAGATTAGATTTCATTAAATGTAGTTTGTTACAGTATTTTCTTTGCATAGCCCTATAAATGCAGCCATATTAAAGCAGACATATACAAGGAATGTGTCAGTACAAATGAATAACCTTCAATCATGAATACTAATAAGAGAAAAATGTGCTAACAGAATGTGCAGTACATTACATAGAAACAGGCTTGTGAACTAAGGTTAAAGAAGCATGTAGAACTTGTAGTAAATTTACAGGGTATTATGAGGAGAGTTACTTCAGACACATGAGTAGGTTAGTTCGGACTGATACTCAGAAAGTCATTGAAGTGCAGCCTTCAGAAGTTTGGTACAGATATTCGAGAGTGAATGCAGAAGTTGGGTCAAATATCTGGCATTCCAAAATATTAATTATGTTATTCAGGAAGAAAGGAATATTTCCGAGAATAGTGAGTGCAGAAGCTACAGACACTATGATTGTCTGTTTCAATTTATCAGCACTCTTATTGAAGACAGTAAGAGTTGATTCGGATATTGTTTACATATGTCTCCACTGTATATAACAAAACTTTCTTAACTGAACTACAGTGTATGCAGACTTTTATTCTGAAAGGTACAAGAAGACTTGGCAGATAAATGAGAGATAATAGATAAAGACATTTATTCCAGCCTCATCCCAGTTACTCTAGTTTTCTGCGGTCCTTTTAATTCTTACAATTGGCCTGATAGTTGGTGAATACAGCAGAATGATGACATCCCTTGACGTAGACACCATCCCCATACTAATAAGTTGCGCAAAGAAAAAAGACTTTGTTACAGTAGTGGATACTTGGTGATTGAAGGGCAGCTCATTTTTGCATAGGTTCCTAGCTCCTTAAGTACACATCAGTTTTCAGGGGTATCTTGTTGAAGTCATAGTTACTGGAACTGTCATGCTTGCTGAAGGATATTGTTATATAGTTTGATAGTTTTAGGTCATGACTTTGACACTAGTGTTTTGCTTGGGAAAGGCTTTTTTGCAGGATCTTAATGTCTTCTGGAAAGTTCATAATGGCACCAAGTTTACAGTTATCTGCAAACTTTGTCAGCCGTAAACCCTTAACATTAGCTTTTACTTTAGAGAAGAAAATACCAAAGAGGTGTGTCCAGAGTACTGAACTCTTGGGGTGCACAACTAGTAGAAGGTCTTTTGCAACCTGGGTTCTACTAATGAGCCAGTTTGCTCTCCAGTGAATTACATAGGGATTTACATTTAGCTAGGTGAGTTCGTCAACTTTACTTAAGTGTGGAATGATGTTAAGTGCTTTTGCAAGGTCTAGATATGTGGTATGTATTGATTTTCCCTCACCCATTACTTTTCATTAACCATCTCAAAGAAGTCAACCAGGTTAAGTAGGCATGAGATGGCCTTGACAAAACCATATGGGCCTGGATTAAGAGATTGTAGGTTGCTTATGTCTTTTTTATTAATCCCATAATAATCCTTTCCATGGCCTTATAGATGGAGGCTTGTCAGTTTTGTGAGTCTAGAATTACACAGGTCTGTTGACAACCCATTGTTGTGCAGGAGGATGACTGGTGCTGTCCCCCATTTGTCCAGCACAAAGCCTGTCTGGTAGCTGATATTGAATAGCCCCTGTAGGGAGGTTTTGACAGGTCCATCCTGATATATTATCTGGCACCATAGAAGCAGTGTTCTTAGCTTTGGTTGCTGCTTTGAGGACATGTTCTTGGGAGACTGGGAGGGTGGATGTTGGTATGTGATCTGTAAATGTGTGTATATGTAGGAGGGGTGAAATTAGAGTTAAATTTATATGCTAGTAGATTGGTTATGTCCATTGGGTATGTTATGTAATTTACTATTAGCTCTTCCCAGTGCTGGGCATTGTTTCTAAGGCTTCTAACATCATTACAGTTAGCTTGGTGATTGTCTTGTCTGGGTGGCTATTTTTACCTCATATGTAGCTTTAATTGATTTGATCAGGATCCAGATTCCCTGTTATGTTAGTAAGAACATTTTTGGTATCTCAAGAGTTACAGCAGTTGTTATAGGCAATGAACTTTTTTTTTCATTTTGAGAGCCTGTTTATATTTGGGGTTTCACCATACAGGTTTGTTTTTAAATTTGGCATTGTATTTACTTCGGAGTGCAGATGCATCTGTGCAGGTAATTGTATGTGCATAGAATCTGCCTATATTTTACACATGCAGAGAGTCGTCAGATTTGAAGGATACGTTGAATTTATCCAGGTCATCACTCAGTTTTAATAGATTAGCTTTAGCATAGGGACTCCATACTATTCATGTAGGAGGAATGGGCCAAGGGACCATAGGCAGGTGGAGGATCCTATAGTTTGCATTTAAGAGGCCTTTGTGGTTTAGGTAGATTCCTTTTAAAAGCCTCAGCATACGTGTAGGTCTGTGTTTGATTTGAGATGTGTATGATTGGTTTTTAGTATGGTGTTATGTGGTAATGACAACTTGCTTTCTTGTTTGCAGTGGCTTTGTGTGAGAACTTTTCCTCTAGTAACATAATGTATTACATCTATCACACACTGTGTCCATTTGTTTAAATAATAGATGATTGTCAGTAAACATGAGGCAGTTGCTGCATTGTCTCACAATGTCCATTTCAACCAAGCTGGCTTGTGGAGACAGTTGGAAAGTGTAAATCCGTGGTTCCAGGTGCTTACTAATTTGACCTAAAGGAGAATAGCACCTGTGAATTTTGGCGTAGATATACTAGATTGCCATCTGTCTAAAAGGAAAGTCTAAGTCTTCATACAAAGAACACACTCCTCTTAGTGCAAAACAGAGCCTCTTTGTGCCATTAATAAGGGAGGTGTTTCAACTTATAGTTAAGGTGCTTGATTTGGGGTATAAGCGTGATTAGGCAGGATTTGGTTGGAACACCAACGCCAGGAAAGTGGTAATGAATTTGTATACACTAGTTACAGGAATGGCCTTAGATGTGCAACAATGTATCACTACTTATGTCTGATTTGTATGGGTATAGCATACTGCAGATCCACATAGCTCACGCAAGAGTCACTAGGAAAGCTGTCCTAAGCCCATAAGGGTTACTAAATCTGCTTTTACTCAGGGAAATATTTTAGTCAGAGGTCTGGAGAAGATAGCCCCTAAATAATCAGAAGACATCAAGACTGAGAGAGACCCATATAAAATATTTTTATGACTACTACTCATGCTAGTTAAATTTTAATTGCGACACTTTAATTGCGTTCATAATTGAATGTAAGATATGTTCACATTAGGGACAGCTCAGAATCCAGAAGAGGAGTAGGGATACAACTCCAAAGAGGAAGGCTGCTACAGATTAAAAAAAAAAAAAAAAAAAAATTAAGAATTGGTATCCCCATACGTTAAGTCAGACTACAAATCAACTTGTCCATAACAAAATCAAATTAAAAAAACAACTATAAGCATGCATAAGTATTTGCAAAAATTATGGCATTGCAACTAGTGTTCATCACATAGTTTCCTGTACACAACCCACAGCAGATGAAATCCTCACTAATGGAGAAATAACTAGGTAGCTTGGTAGCATGAGCTAAGAGAGGGAACTTCAATTCAAGGTGCTGTTTCCTTCGTGTGGCTTTTTTGTCACTCTCTTTTTCCTTCTTACTGTAGACTTAATCATGTAATTGTCAGCAATTACATCTCCCATCTTCAAAGCTACCACTGTAAAACTAGCGTCTCCTTTCTTGATTGTATTATAGTCCCTGTGTAATTATGTATTTAAAAAAAAAAAAAACATGTCCATTAAAATACATTAGCCCAGGATCCGAAATGTAAAAAGACTCCTCGTCTCTTTGTGAATGCTAGTTCATAGCAATCCAGAATTTTTGTTTATTATTTATTGCATCTGTTTACTGGGGTAGTACAACTGAGCAGAAAGCTACCCCTTTTCAGCGGAGCCTGAGGAGAAAAACCTCCAGAAAAATTCTAACATTACATGAATTAAATAGTAAACAAGTATATAAGTAATCAATAAATCTGCAAATTTAAAAGCTCTGGAAAAAACATACTTAAAAAAACAAAAAAAAATTATTTAGAAATTCTAGACTTTTTTCTGCTAGTTTGAAAATCTTACAGCCATGTATTTGAGGACCCATGATTTCTTTTTAAGTACGGTGTCAAATGAATATTATATTGGAAATCATTCTGCAAGGGACCATTGAAGAATCCAACACCATCTCATTTAGTAGATGCAGAGAGGTTATAGACAGTGAAAAGTACTCAAACCCCATGTCTAATATTTATTAAAGCAAAACCTGATGTGTCTGCTTGAGGAAATTTTGAGAGAAGTAATTTGTGTCTGGCTGGATATAGTTGGCATACCTTAAAGTTATTTTGATTTAGAAATGTTATCAAAGGCCAGCATTTTTCCTCTTCTCTAATGTTTTTGTTGCATAGTCATTGTCACCTTTATTATTAGACTAGCTAAATTATTGAAGTGTCTTATCCCAAGCTGACCTTTAGCACCAAATCTTCTCTAGGTAAGGTATGAATTGTGTAGCAATTGATATGGAAGGGGACTGAGAATTTAAAGAAGATAGCTTTCCAAGTGATCGATGGGCTATCTACCAAAAGAGAAAACCTCCTGGAGATCTAGAGATCTAGGTATCCAAGTGGTGAGAAAAACTAGTATGCATTTTCCTTCTGTTTTTCAGGGAGACCAGCCCTGGAATTCATTAATGCCAGCACTAAAAGCACACCTTTCTGAGTGAATGGATAACACAAGTATAACTCACAGCTTCTTCCTCATAATTTTAGTTTTTCTTCTGATTTTCTTGCAGCCTTAAATATTGAAGGGGATTAGTAAAGGTTACCCCAAAGTGTAGACTACATGTACATTTAGAGTAATCTTTCTGCGTAACTAGAAAGCATAAAAAATGTGGTACGAGTGCTCTTGAATATGGCCCCATATTTTCTTATATTGCACCATCTCTGTTGATTCTGTACACTTTCTGTTTTTCTCATTAGCTAGTTATTTTGCTATAGTAAAAAAATCAGGCTAAAATTCCTTCTCCCTTAGTCAACCATCTACGTCAGTTACTGAAGTTTTGACGTCTTATTTTAATATTTTGTTTTTGTATAATTTCTATCAGTGTTTGTGTTTCTTTCATACTGTTAACCTGAAGGTTATCCAGTTTTTCCTTGAAGCCGTCAATTTTTAAGGATAATTTCTGAAGAGAAGATGTCACCTGTTAGAGAGCTGTTATTTCACTGAAGAGACTGTGTGAAAATTTTAAATAACTTGTGTCTTCACATTCATTGAGCATATTATAATAGAGAAACTTGTGTCTGGAAAATTTTACTATATCAGCAACATTCTTTAATTTAGACTTGCTTTCAAGAATGGAGTTATTGGTGAATAAAAAAGTGTTGAAGTTATGATTTTTCTGGGTGGTAGAAGATTTTTCCAGTTGCTGATACTTTCTGTCCATCTTGCCCCTGTTCCCATACACTTCAGTTAACTTCTTCAGCATCTGAGTCACAAGTTGATCCAGAGTTATCTGGTTCATAGGTGTGTACTAGGCTAATGGCCCCGGAGCCTTTACATGCCTAGCCATTAGGATTACCCTGGCATCGTGCCACCCAACCTTAGTTTCCAGTTACTGTCAAGACTTTGTCCCTATTTACCACGGTGCCATGTTTGCACTGAATTTTTAATGAAAATTGTGATAATATGTGTTTCTTATCTGGATTTTTTTTTAATTTAATTTTGAGGGATATAGTGTTTTCCATTGAGTTCCCATTTCACCCTGAAGGTTTTTTCTGAACTGTCCCTAACCCAGTCCATTTACCTGCCTGTTTGTTTTTCCAGAACAGAAACTATGACAGAGCCAGTCACACCGTAGCTGTGCAACACCAGCTTAGGGAAGGGTCACAGTTGTCAAGGAAACCATTTCCAGGTATATTATAAGCTGCATAGTCCTTTGTTATCAGTTAAATATCCATTGGGAATTGCTCATGTTCTTCATGTTTCATTGTTGCCGTCCCGACTTTTGGGGTTTCCTGCTATGGAAGTCCTTGGCTGGCCCAACTACCAGAATACAAATCTCTCCTGCTAAGACTGGCAGATGCCATACCCTGCCGTTGGTTCATTTCATATAAAGGAAGTCAGCTGATGTCATGACACCAGTGCCTTTTCTTGCCATCAGAGCCCGAAGCAGCGCTTCAGTGCATTGGTCAGTCCACACCAGACAGAAGTCTTCTAAACTCTTATTGCTTTAACTTGTGTCAAATAAGGTTAACAACTGTCTCTGCTGTGGTAAGCAAATCCAACACTGAGACTTCCATACTTTGTGTGTCACCTGTCTAGGCCCGGATCACAATGTCCCTAGTTGTCATTTTTGTGCCTGTTTCAATTCTAGGACTACAAAAGATGAGTGAACCAGCATGCAAGCATATCCAGTGATACACCAGCTGAGTCCAAAACAAAAGAATAAATCACTGGAAACTAGGGCAGAGTGAGCTAAAATCCTTTAATAATTCCAAGCAATTTTCCAGGTGCACAGAGTGAACTGAAGTCCTTTAATGATTCCAAGCAGTTTCCAGATACACAAATAAAAACCTTCACCCAGAGGGCTTCCTTAGGTGTTTTACCCTCAATTCTAGAACTATCAGAAGTAGGGCCAAAATCTTAGCTAGGCATCTTAGTCCACAGTCTTTCTTTTATCATTTGATGGTGCTGCTAGTTGTCCCAAGGTTGAGCTCCCTAAGCACAAGAAAGACAAGGAAAAAGGGCACAAGCTTAGAGCCTCAGATGACAGCCATCCATTGGCCAGTCACCCAAGGCTCGATATCACTGAGAGAGCTAAAGAGCTTTTGCAGCTCCCTTCTGCAACCGAGGTGGTGGTGCAGGCCTCTGTCAAGACCCTTACTGAGTCCAACATGCTGTCAGGTCCCTCATCTTTTGTACAGGTCTTGGCTTTCAGTTCATTGGTTAAGTCCGGAGTCGCTCAGCACACCTTGGCTTCAAACAAGCAAACCTGTACTGATGATGTCTCGTCCAGGTGTCAGCCTGCATCGATTCTGCCTAACAAAGAGATAGGTGTCAGGATGCCGGACGTACCTAGGCCCAAGGCTAAAGCTATTTCTAAGAAAGGATCTACCTCAGGTCTTATGATTAGGCCTACTGGCTCCCACTCAGCAGGTTATCAGCAAGACTTGGTCAGGTTAGCTGAGGACCTCATCTCCTGAGTCAGAGCTAGGCAACCCCCTTTGGAGTCTTCCCCAGAGAAAAGGAAGAGGGATCCCACCCGTGACGTTTTCTCTGAACCCCCTGACTCAGATGAGGATTATGACCAGGAAGAGTCTGTTTTTGAGAGGGGCCCTTCCTTACTTCCTTTGAAAATTCAGATTCAGTTGAGAATCTGCCTTCAGCTTCACCTCCTGAAGACATCACATTTGGGGGAACACTCCATGCCATGAGGGAACATTTCCAATGGGAGGCACAGGAATATTCACCTTCTAAACAGAGGGTTAGGGAGTACCTTGACCTCCCAGAACACAAACCTTTGACTATTCCTCCTTTATTTGGAGATGGTAGAGGTGGGAGGGTGGCCTAATGGTTAAGATGTTTGCATTGAAAACACAAGGTGCAGGGTTTGAGTCTCACAAGGGATAATTGGCTAGGCTTAAGATGGCTCGCAAGGGCAGGTAGCTTAGTGCTAATCTATGAACCTATGAACCTATGTTTATGTGGATTCTTCCCTAACTCCAGACTCCCTTCCTCTAGCCCCTCATAAACTGATTTTATAGTGTGCTGGACTCGCATAAATACCTCTTCAAAAACTCCTCTGCTGACCCAGAGGTTGTCACTCCAGGTCCCAAGGGAGCAAGAATCAGGTCATCAAAGAACCCTTTACCTACTGACAAGGAAAGCAGGGCCCTTGATAGGTTTGGCACAAAAGTCTACACTTCCTCTACCCCAGCCTTGAGGGCCCTTAACTGCCAGTTTCATATGATAAAATACCATCAAAGTATTTGACAAAATGAAACAAAAGATTTCTTCCCTGGAGGACAAGAACATTTCTAATGAATTGTTGGACCTTTGCCATTCCAGCTCCCAGGTAGCTAGACACTCATTGTACTGTGGCTACGGGTGCTGGACTCTCATAAATACCTCTTCAAAAACTCCTCTGCTGACCCAGAGGTTGTCACTCCAGGTCCCAAGGGAGCACAAATCAGGTCTTCAAAGAACCCTTTACCTACTGCCAAGGAAAGCGGGGCCTTTGATAGGTTTGGCAAAAAAATCTACACTTCTCTACCCCAGCCTTGAGGGCCCTTAACTGCCAGTTTCATATGATAAAATACCAACAAAGTATTTAACAAAATGAAGCAAAAGATTTCTTCCCTGGAGGACAAAGAACATTTTTAAGGAATTGTTGGACCTTTGCCATTCCAGCTCCCAGGTAGCTAGACACTCATTATACTGTGGCTAAAATGCCATGGAGGCCTCTGTCAGAGCTGCTGTGTCTGGCTGTCTCATTAGAAGGCATGCTTGGCTTAGAGAACAGACCCTACCAGACCATATCAGATCCAAACTTGTAGATGCCCCCTGGATAAAGACTTCCTTTTTAGGCCAAAGGCTGAGGCTGTGCTAAAAAAGATAAAGCAAAATCTATGCAAACTGTAAAGGACTTATTCAAAGTTTAGCCTCCTAGGTTTAGTAGGAATTTTCATATTAAACATGGGTCCTTTCCCTTTCAATCAAAAGGCAACCAGAGGAAACCTCAGAGGGAAAGTCCTCAAAGGTAGCAGCAATCACAAAGGCCCAGGCAGTGGTCCTCAGGATCTCCCAGGCAGGGGGAGTTCTAGGCTACAGAGCCCTGACAGAGAATAGCAATGACTCCTTCTTTCCCCTTCCCACCCCTCTCCCTCTCCAGAAAAGATAGGAAGACTAAAAGGAAGGCTATCCCGGTTCAAAGAAAACTGGTCCCGCATTACTTCAGACAAGTGGATTCTGAAGGTTATCTGAGATGGTTTCAAGCTCACTTTCAAAGAGCCATTCAGATATTCTGGTTACCCAGATGTTCCACAAAGTCAAAGAGCGGAGGTCCTTTCTCAGATTCACAACCTGTGCTCACAGGGCTCTGGGGAACCAGTACTAGATCATCAAATAGGGAATAGTTCTATTCCTGGTTCCCAGAAAGGAAGGCTTTTGGAGTCCTATCCTATACCTGTCCACCATCAATCAGTCCCTGCTGGTACCAAAGTTCAGAATATTGACTGTTCAAAAACGTCTTCCCATGATAGCATCTCGGGCCTTATTGGTCACCTTAGACCTAAAAGATGCTTACTTGCACATTCCCATAGAGGAGTCTTGCAGAAGTATTCTTCACTTCAGGGCAGGTGCCAGTCACTTTCAGTTCCCTACAGTGCCCTTTGGCATGTCTGCTGCTCCCACAGTCTTCACAGAGTATTTAGCACCTGTGATCACCTTCTACAGAACAAGAGGGATTCAAATTTACCCCTGCCTGGATGACTGCCTCATTCAAGCCACAAGTCAGTCAAAGCTCCTCAAGGATCTGGCCTTTACTTAGACCCTCCTCACTTCTTTGGGGTTCAACATAAATCTTTTCAAATCAAACACAGACTCCTCCACCAGGATAGTTTACCTGGCGGCTCTTCTGGATTCCTCCCTTTAAAAGGCCTTCCTCCCTCCAGAAAAGATCTCCTTCCTGACTCAGTACTTCCTAAACATTATGCAGAAACAGTGCCACTTAGCCAGGGAATTCCACAGAACATTAGGCTACATGGCATCTTGTATCCTCATGATCCCTCTGGCCAGACTGCACATGAGGAGGCTCCAGTGGTACCTCAAGAATCTGTGCTGCCAGCACTCACAGTACCTGGAGACAGAAATTCCACTGATTCCTTCCCTCAAGGAGGACTTTGCATGGTGGACACGGGCATGTGCCCAGAACCTGAATCTCCCCCTTCAGGTTCATCCCTTAGGGCCATACTTTAACCACAGATGCTTCAGAGACAGCCTTGGGAGCTCATTTCCAGCACCTTCAATCCCAGGGCAGATGGGAAGATAAATTCAGACACAAGCACATAAACTGGAAAGAACTAATGGCAGTGTAAAAGGGCCTAGTGGCTTTCAAAGATCAGTGAAAACCAGGGGTGTTGCTTGTCAAAATAGACAACACCACAGTAATGTGGTACATAAACAAAGGAACACCCACTCTTACCCTCTTTTTGACTAGCGATGCAGGTCTGGGAGACAGCTCACTCTCTGGGGTTGCACCTCATGACACAGTGCCTCACACGAACTCAACACACTCTAGCAGATCATCTCAGCAGAAACCTGATGGATCCCCATGAGTGGCATCTGCATTGGGAAACATTTTTCAGCATAGTCCATAACTGGGTTCCCCACAGATAGACCTCTTTGCCACCAAAGAAAATGCTCAACTGAAAAGATTCTGTTTAAGGAACAAACTACCCACATCCTGGAGAACAGATGCTTTTTCCATCCCTTAGAGCCTCATGCTCCTTTATGCATTTCCTCCCCTGCCTCTTCTTCCAAGGGCCCTCCTAAAAATCATGGAAGAAAACCCAAGGGTCATCATGATAGCCCCATTCTAGCCCAGGGAGCACTGGTATCTACTACTGAGTTTAACCAATGAAAACAAGGTAATCACCAAGAACGTCAAGTTTAATGAAGCTTTCGGGCTCTCAACCAGTTGAGAGCCCGAAAGCTTCATTAAACTTGACGTTCTTGGTGATTACCTTGTTTTCTTGGCTTTATAAGTGTTCTGACAACGTTTATTGGATTTAACCAATGAAAAAACATGGCAGTTACCTGAGAGTGTGGACCTTCTGACTCAGGACAAGGGGAGGTTTGTGCATCCCAGCCTTCAGACTCTCAAACTCTCACCCTGGATAATTCCATAAAATACTACTCTGAACACTCACCCTAAGCAGACAAGTTCAAAACATTCTCAAAGGGCTAGAAGGCATAGTACTAGGAAATCATACTCTGCCAACTGGAAAAGATTCTTCATTTGATGTCAGCAGTAAGGTGTCAATCCTAAATCAGCCAGTATCTGTGCCATTTTAGATTACCTGGCTACCTGGTGGACAGAGGCCTATCCCTTTTCTTCCATCAAGTTTCACGCTTCTGCTATTTCAGCCGACATCCCTACTCTTTCTCCAACCTTTTCCTATCCTCTGATGAAACAAATTCTTAGGGGAGTGACCTCCCAGGAAGCCACCCACACCTCCATGGGACCTAGTTTTGTTCTACAAAAATTGTTGCTACCACCCTTTGAACCTGCAGCTTCTGCTGACCTAAAATTTTTAAGTTGGAAGACTGCCTTTTTACTTGCTATCACCTCAGCTAGGAGGGTCTCTGAGCTACAAGCACTCATGGCAGTGGAACCATTTCTCATATTCCACCCAGACAGAGTATCATTCAAGACTAATCCATCCCTTTTGTCCAAGGTGGTCACAGACACATCTTTGAATCAAGCCATAAACTTGCCCACCTTCTTCCCCAAGCCTCAGAAAGGGGCAAAGAGTCCTTCACTCCTTAGATGTGCACAGACAACTGTGCCACAATCTGGACAGAACTAAATCTTTCAGGAAATCGGACCAACTCTGTGTTCTTTGCCATTGGTTGTGAAGAGAAATCAGTCTCCAAACAGGCTATCTCCAAGTGGATCTCCCAGAGTATTTCCTTTTGTTATTACAACCATCGTAGCAAGAAGCATCTTGAAACTGTAAAGACTCACTCTTCTAGGGCCACTTCTACTTCTGCTGCCTTCCTGAAAGGAGTATCTACCAAAGATATTTTGGAAGCTGCTACCTGGTCATCTATGCATACCTTTACCAAGCACTATCACTTAATTGCCTTCTCCAAGTCTAGAGCAGGGTTCGCCACTGCTACCTTTGCAGGGCATCCTTTTTTCTCCATAATTTTCCTTCCACCCTCATCTTAGCTTTGGGAATCATCCCACAAGTCAGGACTGCAACAGTGAAACATGAAGAACATAGTACAGTTGCGTACACTTACCATAAATGTGGATGTTTGAGTGTGTTCACTGTTCCAGTCTCTTCCCCCCTTTTTTTTGCCTACAGTAGTAGTCTGCTTCTGTTTTCTGGATTAATCAGAGGACCCCCGGGTGTTTACCCTGCAAGCCTCTTCTTCTCCATCCTGTCCCTTGCTTTTGCTTCATGCTTCATCCTGGGGGATGCTACCTTCCAAGGGGCAAGAAAAAACTGATGTCATGGCATCAGCTGGCTCCCTTTATACACGAGCATACTGATGACAGGGTAGGGCGTTTGCCAGCCTTAGGAGGAGGAGATTTTTACTGTTAGTTGGGCTGGCCAAGGGCTTCCACAGCAGGAAATCCCACAATTTAGGACTGCAGCAGTGAATGCACTCAAGCATCTACATTTATGGTAAGTGTACACAACTGTGCTTTTGTCAACGGAGACTTCACAAGAGGTTCAGCTGCTACCAGTACTTTGTTCTGAAATGTTTCTGTTGGCAGACATTTGCACTGTTGCTGCTTGGTCTTCAGTGCGTACCTTCACTAAACCTAGGAGATCATGACTGTGTTTGCAATCATAACTAGTTTGTGTTTGAGAGAATGATGTTGAGACATACCTTGAAAACTAATCTTGGTTAGTTGTGACAAGAAAAAATATGACAGAAATGGTTATGATCAAAGAGACCCTGTCATAATTCTATGTAGTGCTTTGAGCTCAAACTGCTTCCATGTACAGCATTTAAAACAAAAGTCTTAAGAGCACTGTGTTTTCCAGCTTTGAATGCTGTAACACAGGTATCACTCTCACACAGAGAGCATCCACCATAGAATAGCAGAGGTAAGAACAGAAAGAGTTAAAACGTGTTAAACATTTCATTCAGCCAAAAAAGAAAGAACAAATGAAGTGTTCACGGTTTTAAAGTTTTTTTTTCCCAATTTATGCCCCTGTTCTGTAGTAGTGCTTAACCTTTGTTAATGCTCTAGCATGAGACTACTGCCTAACAACAAGGTGTGCTTAACAAGCCCTTCTTTTCTCTAGTTTGGAGCATAATTGCAGCACTCTGTGCACAGCGTTATTGTTTTGATGGAGATTCAGTGAGTCTGTTTTTTTTATATGTCTTTACTTCAGGTCTCAGCCTCCTTGGCCCAAGGTAGTTTAACTGCTTTCCAGTTCCTTACTCCCTTGTGGTTTACTACCCGTTTGTAAGCTGCATAATGGGGGTGTCCTTAATGTTAGATACAGCATACTTTCTTACATTTTCAGTTGGGCTTTGAGAGATCTTCCTTTATTGATCCATCGTACCCTTTGATTGGCCCCCTTTGCTTGAATGGCTCCCTTCCAGCCTCAATTTTTGGAGTTCTCAGTGAGTTTTGCAAATACTTGTATATTGCTTGTTAGAAATGGGTGTGTCCAGTATTCATTGTTGAGTCTTGATTTGCATAAATTGTGCTCTTTACTGTTTGGGAGTAAACGGGCAGGCTCAGGAGGCAAATCAGTAATGCTTGGTGCCCCTGTATTTACTTGAACATGAGTATGTATACACAGGTGTAGGCACATTCCCGTGACATGCAGAATCATGATTGGTGAAAAGGTTAAACTCAATTATAGGACTCCTGAAGGATGGTTCCTTCAACTAATATTGTAAGAACATATGTTTTGTTTTCTAAACGTGTGCATCAGATAAGAATGCTGTACTGTCTGAAAAAAATTAGTACTAAAATATGGCAATCATAAGGTATTTTAGTTCTGTTTTGCTACATAAGTTTAATTTGGAACAAAGTCCATCAAGCTGCAGCATTAACTGCCTAGTTTCACATAGCAAAGTTTTTGCAAACCACAACAACATTTCGACTAAACAGTTTGCACAGGGGAGAAAATGCTACTTTAAAGTAATTTAATCTATATTACAATGGTAATTAATTTTCCCCCCATTGGAACAAGCCTCTGTTGAAACCCATTGAACAACCTGCTGAACCTAATTTTTCTTGTGCTATGATTGTGCCACCTTAAGCTATACCAAGAGCCACTGATGCATTTTAGTAGCATTTTTTATACCGCTCTTCCTCCAAGCTACATTGATCCCAGAGGTAGACTAACAAGTATAAGGGGACATGGGTGGGCACAGTACCTGGCATTGGAGGTTTGTCCCCTGTAAAAATGCAATACTGTAAAGTGGGGCAGTTATTCACATTACCAATTATTTGTGCTTCACTCGTTTACTTACATTGTGTTATGCTGATTAGTCTTTGTTGAGTAGGCGTGAAAGACGTTTTTAAAGATTTGACAATGGTGGTATTAAAGCATTGGTGTTTCAATTATTAACAAGGGAGCTGTTAGCAACCATAATACTCGAGCTTCAGTAGTATATAAAAATTGTTTCTTGCCTCTTGAAGAGTTTTGGTCCAGACTGTGTTATACTAGTAATCAGGATCTAGTAGATGTTCTTCATATTGTTGTCAGTTGGAGTGGAATTTGACACAAGTGAATTAGCTGCAAGTCGATGTCTAAAATGAAACAAACCTTGATAAAAGGATGAGACCAGCAAGAAAGTATAGTTGTGTTGAGCATAGTCACCCTAACAATAGATGCTGAGATAGGCGAAGAGCAGAGGCAAGTTATTCATCTGCTAGCCAGCATTTAAAGTTTGGACTCCAGAGGGTTAGGAAGGAAGAAGGGTTGAAGGGTTCAGTGCAGCATTTTCCTTTTTTGAATGCTAAAGGAAGCTCAGGATCCAGCATAGCGGGTTGCATTTCAGGCAGTAGGGATGTCCATAGGACCATCCATCTCATAGGAGACATCTGGTCATTAAAGAAAGGACCTTCCCAAAGTAAATTAGCAGTTTGCCTGAAGTAGGAAGCTTAGAAGAGTGGGGTATTATTCTATGTAAGCCAAAGTCAGGATTGCAGATGCAGCCCCACCTGTTCAAAAATGTAATTTGTTTTGCAGTTGTTCGGCCATTTTGGAAAGACTTTCATTTATTTCTTAATTGCCTGTCTGCTAACCCTCTGGAGAATGAAAAAGCTGCACTCCATCTTATTGTTTTTGCAAGGACTGACTGTTTATGTCAGATCATCTTAAGGAACAACACTTGTAACACTCAAGAGAAAATGACACCAAGATGTTTGGGGCTAGACATGCTGAGTTTATGCTATACCAGCTCTAGAACATAGTTTTGTTTTGTTTTATCTCGAGTGCCTTCAGCAAATGGTCCAGATATAAGAATGGCTTTGTATTAGTGGCAGTCCACAAGAACCATCAAGAACAATAGGACTATAATTTTAATTTACAGCAAATATCTTTTATAATGTTTCTGAAACCAAAATTTGTGTTAGCAAATAGAAATTTTCAGTTCAGGATGTTGGTGGTAAGCAACAAGAAAGGTTAATTTCCCCTGAGACTACAGTTATGGCTGTATGCGTTTGCAGTGGTTACTGCAGCGACAGCAGTGTCTGACTTCTTTTACCTCTGCAACAATACTCGGTGTTAAGGCTGCATATTACAACATGGTTTTTGTAATGGCAGAAGTTAGGATGAGTAAACATTGGCCCAATTCTATAATCCATTTTACAATATTTTTTTTCACATTCTAAGACACATAATGGTTCACTTTAGTGTTTGTTAGTGATGAATCATCTAACTTGCTTTTGTGGTTTGAGGAATGTCATACATTTTTGCAGTTTATTAAACATAATATGCTTTAACATTATTTTCTTTTGCTTTCTCTTCTTTTGTTTAGCACAGTTGAAGGAACAAAAACATCAGAGTCTGGCTAACGTAAGAACTAATGCTGGAAATTGAACGTCTATTCAGGCTGGATAAGATTATAATACATTTTAAGTATGTTGAGACTGTCCACAGCAGGATTACTCTCTGAAAGAATAAGGAGAAGTTTAATTTTTTTCGTAAGAATTTCAGATAGAGTGTTGTTGTAGTGATCCAAAACACCAGCCGTTTCAAGACTAATATCTTACTGATAGAACCACATCTCCTCTCTCATCGGTAATGATACCTTTCAGCACTTCATGCAAAATTGCAGAAACACACATGCACTCTAAAGCCTTAGGTGATGTGTGGGCATAGCACTTCCCCCAGGGGCTTCACCCCAGTACCCATTTCTTAAAACCTCTGAGCAGGTTTGAGATTTTTGCTAAAATAGTTTCTTGTTTGGTTTTAAATGCTGCTTGCTGAACCAGCAGGTAATGGTTTCATGTAACTGAAAAATTTCCTGTTTGTAAAGACTTTTAAAATGTACAAAATCTTGTTAAAATGTGATTTTTTTTTTTTACTTTGTGGATAAGAATTTGTTAAAAAAATGTTTTTATCTTAAGGTGATAGTTGCTGTAGTTTTTATAAACAGTAAAGAGGTTTTGTAGTAGTAGTACACCATGTTTTATAAGTTGTTTTTTGTCTTCCACTGACTTGTTTGGAGAATTTTATGCTGCTACTGCAATTTGTACAGTAAAGAAAGTGTGGCTGTTGAAATCTATGAATAAATGTTTTGATACTACTTGTTTTGTTTACTGTTCAATATTTGTTTAGACTAGAGGTTAGAATTCAGAAACCCCTGTGGTGCAGCAAAATCCTCAACACTCCATGTGGTCCACTGAACTTGTAGAGCATGATTTATGAATAAAATGATAATAAAATAAAAGACTGTTGTCCCAAAAGAAGCATGGAAATGTGAGGACAGAATGTAAGCTGTGAACAGTGTTAAGTCAACCCTTATGTGCCAAGGCATAATGTATTGAATGGCTATGCTTGCTTAGTTCAGAATCCCTAATTTAAATGTCCCTGAGAAATGTACTCTATTTTTTTGGCAGGTTATAGATTACATTGAGATGGTGCTGACAAGATGAAAGTGGATTGCTCACTCATAATTGGGACGTGTTTTTTGTTGCTTTTTCAACTATGTCAAACTTTTCAGCTGTCCCAGTGCCAGACATCTTTTGCTGGGTTTACCAGATCTATGGTCACCTCCAGTCCCAATGCCTGCAATTTTTGGTGGGGCCAGCAAGAGTCTAAATTGTTTCCTGGGGGTGGGAGTCATGCTGTCTTACATCGATCCATTTTTTTTTTCGTTTTATACTCTCTCTCATTTCTTTTTGCCACCCCCATATGTTGCTTCATAGTGTAAGTCAAGGAAGAGTGTGCAGTGGGGGTGCATGAAGTATGTCACCCCACCTCCATTGCAGCTCAGCCATGCCCACCAGCCTTTCCATTTTAGACCTCGCCCTCACATAGTAATATCCTCTCCTCCGCCTCCACCAGGGATCATCGCAGGGGATGTCCATGAGTCTGCCCATCCTACTCAGCCAGTTGCTCAAACTGCTACACAAACCAGGGTCGGCTGGGCCATAGTCATGACTCTATTCCTTTACACCACTGGACTGGCTATAATTAAGGCATTGTTGCATGTTGTAGGTGCAGTGATAGACACATTTTGTCCTGTCATTTGCAAGTGCTCTGTGTATGTCCCAGTTTCTGGTTTCTGTTCCTTTAGGTGTCATGGTAGTCATCTTTGGGGGAATGTGTGCATCTGATGTGCCAGTGGTACTTCTGGGGAGTTGTATTTAAAGTCAGTAGTCATATTGTGGTCCTACATATATGCTGGTAACTCATTCTACAAACAATGCTGTACACTGTTACTACACTATGCTTGTAACCTACCAGCCTATTTACACTTTGATGGAGCACTGTACCCAGGGTTGTTCCTAATCTGCAGTATTGTTTTGCACATCTGAAATGAATCACCCATTAGCTGGGGAGTGCATTTCAAGAGGAATACATTCTCAACCTTTTCTGCACTCCTCTGTCTGCTCATGTACAGATGTGTAAAATATATGTCTATGTTAAAAATTAACTGCATGTAAATATGCTTGTAGTATGTATACACCAACACATGGACATAATTGACATAGCTGAGAGAAGAGACAGGAAATGTTGATACAACAGCTTTTACTTAGCTGAAATTTCTTAGCGGTCCCATAGTAGACAGTCCCTTCACTTGAAACTCCTACTTATAGGTTCATAACATTAAACATAAAACATTAAAGGTACATTTACTATGTAATTGCTAAGTACGTATGTGCATACATGCTATGCCCCTTTACTGTAAAAGAAAATATTTTTACTTATTTTACATTTGTTAACTGGGATAGTCCAACTGGATACATGTCCATTTTCAGTAGAGGCCCGCATATGAGATATGCAATAGATAATGCTTTAATTTAAAATACAGTCATTGTGAAAATACTACAACTGTACTAGTTGATTGTATGAAATGCAGTTGTATAGATCTAGTATATGAACATTTCAAACTTTAAATATTAAGCTTAAACAAGATTTTTGTTATTTACAATCAGTTTATTCTTTATATAATCACAGCAGTGTGACAGGCTTCTGGGTCAGTATGTTACAGGCTTCTGGGTCAGTATTCTGTCTCTTGGATATTGTCTAGATGTAAGCTAATCTCTTGTAATGGGATTATCTGGAATGACATATTCTAGGACATTAGGGACAGAGGAAAAGGAAGCCTCTCTCATGGAAGATTGAGGTTTAAAAGTAGAGCATGAAGCAGAAGAATAGACAGATAAGGAGAGCTGTAAGGCAGTAGGAGGATGGTGTAACAAATGTCAATCTGTTTATGTTGAATCTCTACAACACCTGATGAATCATTCTGTCTTGGAGAGAGTGGTAGCACTGAGCTGGATTAATAAACCTCAGCACTTAAGGATGCATTTGTGAAGTACATAGTTTTAATAATTCATCTCCCTGAAATCCATTGTGTAGCTTGAATAGTGTTCCTATTTCTTAGATCTGCATGTCAGAACCCTGTATGTAGTAAACTCTCTGTCTTTCTTTGTGGCTTTATAACCCTGTAAGACGTAAATAACTTTTCTATGTATTATTTCGGAGTGTATAATCATTCTTACTCTGCTTTCTGTAGTTTTTGGTACATTATTTTATTATTTTGTAGTAAAATGTTTGCCTGTATTGTGTCTCTTGTGAAATTTCACTGAATGTTTGGAATTAACAGTGAAAATGGTGAATTCCTGCATTCCAGTTTAGAAAAACATCAGTTTGAGTTTTCAGAATTTTCTTTCTCAAGTAATTCATAACTATGTGGTCCACTGCTGCCTTATGACACTGTGCATTTTGAAGACTCAATATAGTATGTTTATTATTCTGTTTTTTTGTTTTGTTTTTTTTTTTTGCAGAATTAAGAAATTCCCAGCTCATTAATTATGGACTGTTATTAGATATTTACCTGGAATACTGTCTAGAAAAACATAATTTCAGTATTTTAGCAGTACTAGCACTCTTTGTTTCACTCAGTAGTATGATTTCTGATTTGTTTGTGTAACAGTCAACATAAAGATGATGAGCATCCTTCCATTAGAGAAAACGTACTCCAACTTTCATCCAAGAAAAATCTGATATTTGTTGGGGTAGCTGTTCATACAGATCCTGAAAACAGACTTTACATCTCTGACACAGTTGCTGAGACATCATACAGCAGTAAAGAATGTTGCATGTGCTTTCCTTACATTTAGTAATTCCTAAGTGCAGTTCATGTGTCTCAGCACTATTTAAGTATGCCTTTTTATATTGGAAAGTTCATCATAGTATGGGAAATAAACTCTGATATGCGGACATACCATCATGATATTGTCTCCCAACCATTCATTATAAGTGTGTTACAAGATTTTTTCAAAGTAGTGGGTGAAGGTCTTACTGAGCAGAAGGTGATGGAAAATGGGGTTTTAAAAAGGAGAAAATTTCAGAATTAAATCTTCTTGATAATCCACCCCCACAAGATGCTAAAAGGTTTTAAGTGTGAATGCCACTTAGGTTGCTAATTGTTTGGCGGTCACATGAACTGAGATGTGAAACCTAATGGTGGTGTTTGATGTACACTTGAAAAAACTAGGAGTTAATATACTAAATGATGTGGGATACCTGCATGACCAATACGTGGTTGTGGAGCAAGTTAAACAGGAAATATGTTATGTACGAGATGGTTAGTCAGAATAAAGTGAAGGGCAATTAACTGGGCTGGAAGATAACATAATGCATTAAATTTAAAGCTGTAATGAATTTTGAAAGGTACAATGAAAACTTACTTGGCAAACTTTGTGAAATCCAAAATGGTAGACTGGACTGAGTTTGATAAAGACACCTGGTTGATAGCCCTTGTGAAGCTTATGCTGTTACTACAATATGAGGTCAGTTATGGGAAACACAGAATGGTAGGAAGATTACTTAATGGAAGCAGTAAATTTTGAACTGTCTGATTTCCTTTTCTAGTGTTGGAAAGCTGCTAAGAAATGGAAGGGAATGATGTGGTCAAGCAGGAACACGTTTTTTGGCCAGAAAAACTGAATGCAGAAGCAGCATATTATGAGAAAGTATATGTGGGATGAATGGGATTTGTATGGTCATCTACTGGACAGAGGACAGCTAATCAGGTTTGATTGATTGCTGATACTGCTCAGTGGTGCAGCAGTTTGTCACCTCGCAGCAAGAGGTTCTCCGGTTTGATTCTCGACTGGAGTGCCTTTTGTCAGAGTCTGCATGTCCTCCCTTTGTTCGTGTCGGATCGTTCCGGGTGCTGCTGTTTCCTCCCACATTCCAAAGATATGTGTCTGGAGTGATTCTCCCCAGGCCTCTACTGAAAATGGGCTCTGACCCAGTCAGACTTTCCTGGTAAGCAAATGTTAAATAAATAAATAAATAAATAAAATATGCAGTTAGCAGGAGGAGAAATTATAAAAAGCAGTTACTTACCTAGAGAGGTCTTGGAAGACATTATGAGATATATTGGTGAATGACATTATAATGGTTAAAATTTCCTGTTACACTAATAAAGGTTGTTAAAGGAGTGTAGGATGATGACACTGCGGATTAGAAGGAAGCCGTTAGCAGTATGGAAAGTACTTTACATGGAGAGGGAAGCAGATATTTGTGGAAGATAAGTACTGTGAATACATGCAGCACCCAGTTAAAGAGACACATGAAGGTGTGAGAACTGGGCTATTTTTGGAAGTGTCCAGCTTTCTTTTTCACTATAAAGAGATAAGATATGAAAAATTATATATTAACAGGATTTAGACAATGGGCAAACCGTACATCAGTACCCTGATTGGAGAACAAGCATTCTCCAGCAGGGTATTAATGGGTATTAATGTGCAAGTAATGCCCACTGAGAAGAACAAGTCCGCTGCTTCCTGGCAGCATATCAAGCCGCCGTGAAGCTAGGACTGAGAAAACGGAACGGCCGCCATTATTTTACGCTCTCTAAGCAGCACATTTGCTGTTTAGTGAGTGTAAAATATAAAAAAAGAAGACAACTAAAAAAGGTAGGTGTGTGTGTTTGTGTTTTTGTATGCATGCATGTCAGTGAAAATGAGAGCAAGCGAGCCGTTATTTTAAACTCACTAAGCAGCGCCTTTGCTGTTTAGCAAATGTAAAATAAAAAATAAAATAAAGCATGTGTGTGAGAGTTTATGCGTGTATGAGAGAGAGCGCGATCGATCAAGCGAAACAGAAAAGTGTGTGTTTGCATGTGTGCGTGAATGCGTGCAAGAAAGCAGAGAGACTGTGTGTGTGTGTGTGTGTGTGTGTGTGTGTGTGTGTGTGTGTGTGTGTGTGTGTGTGTGTGTGTGTGTGAAAGCAAGAGTGATGTTTGACTGAATGCATGTATGTAAACAGAGGAGATTGTGTGTATGTGAGAGAGAGATCGAGAGAGACTGATGACCGATCTTGTGTGAGTGAATGTGTGTATGAAAGCAGAGAGACTGTGTGTGCGTCTTTGTGTGTGAGCAATACCCCTTGACCTCTTCAAGCAAGAAATCTGCTTACAAGAAGGGAATGGTCCATCCCCGATAACAACTAATGCCACAAGGGGCCATCATGTTTGGTAGATTGTTTAAAGAATTTTGACTTGAAGCTTATGAAATATAAAAAATTGCAATTAGAAATAACATGCTTCAAAGAGTGTGTCAATGAAGAATTGTGCCGAAGGGCCTCAGATCGTGGCAATACCCCACTGGTCTTATTGAGAATTCTTTGTTCCACAAAGACCTTCTCAGTTTGTTTAAGAAACATGGACTCGAACTATTGGATATTATGATTAGACACTACCAATTGGCAGCCGATATCCTAATAAAGCCGATATCCTAATAAAAGAAATTACTGTGTTGGATGAAAAAATAAAAGGTGACTTGGACTTTAACCGGTACAAATATGAATATGATAGATGCTTTTCTAGCATTAATTCATACTTGGTTAAATTGAAGAGCACTAAAGTGAAGAAGCTAAATAAGGACAGGGAGGCGTACCAAACAGGAATAGCATATCCTAAACCTCCTGTCTCCCAAACTGGAATATCAGACCAATGGAAGGAACCAGTTAATAGAAGAGATTACCAGCCAGGCGTCCAAACGGATCATAACAACAGAGCTCATGGCAGCCATCAGGAAAGCCGATGTAATGAACATTCTGAGGGAGGTAACAACAATCAACCATCTAACAGAGGCAGTGAAAACGACCACCAGCCACGGTGGAATGGAGCAAAATTTAATCAAAATTTTCGGAAACAAGCCTCAGGATATAACCTGAGGCAAGGTCTACCACATGTCTCATACAAGACACCTGTGCAGATGAAACAACGGAGTACAGACCTGAAGCGGTGAGACTCATTTATAATTCTAAAGGTGACTAAAATTTTTAATTTTTCTTCATTAATTATTGACACCTTGTTGGCAGACTTATTAGCAAAAGGACAAACTTTTGTACCATCGAGAAGGGCGTCTTTTGCTGAAACAATTCTGGACCTGAAGTTGTTTACTAGAAAACTTAATATGGCTATATTTTTGGCTCAGATAATCCAACAAATGATCCATTTCATGTTTCCAGTACATATCGTCTACCAATGCACCATACTTTGGGTTTGTTCAAACGTGTTTGTGAGCTAGATTTGTTTCAACTTCTGTCACAAAGACAAACTAGGAATAATATATATATCAATGGGAAGAAAAACAGGCCCTACTCCTTGTCAGGGAGGCACATGTTAGAGTTATGCAACCAGACAAGGGGGGTGGATTAGTCATCATGGACGTTGATGACTATATGGAAAGAATGGAAAAAATAGTCACGTCCGTAACTTATGAGGAAGTATCAAGAAATCAATTAAATATAGCATATAGTAGAATCCGTTCCCACCTTGAAGAACTGTTTATTGAGGCCAGAATAGACTTGAATACATATATATTTTTAATATGCTTTCACCTAGGCTCCCAATATTATTTGGGATACCTAAGATACATAAATCCATTGAAGACCCCCCCCCATGAGACCATTGGTAGATGCTAGGAATAGTATAACATACCCCCTAGAGAAATTCATAGATTTTTACCTTAAAAAATATGTACAACAGCAGACCCAAATATGTAAGGATTCTTGGTCATTTCTAGCAAACATGCAAAAAATAGGCTTTAGAAATGACCTTAACTTCCTTACAATCAATGTCAAGGATTTATATACTTCCATTCCACAGAATGAAGGAATAGAATGGATTAGGTTACTGTTGGGTGAATTGGGGGCCCCACCCCCCCAAATCACTTTACTATGTGAACGTTTGGACATAGTGTTAACTAACAACTATCTTACACTGAACAACAAGTTGTATATACAGAAAACAGGGGTGGCGATGGGGTCCCCCTGTGGAGCCAGTGTTGCTAACTTAGTGATGGCATATTGGGAGAGGGAGTATATTTTAAGGAAACCTGACATCCAAGGGAAAATATCCTTTTACACACGCTACTTGGATGACATATTTATGTTAGTGGATAGTGAAGAACAGGAGGCATCCAAGTTAGTAACTTATTTGAATAACGCTACTAATTTCTTAAAATTTACACGTGTTTGAAAAAGAAAGAATAGCATATCTAGATGTAGACCTTAGTAAAGACCATATAAACAAATGTTATATTACAAAGATCTATAGAAAAGAGACCTACTCCAATGCCTTACTTCACTTTACTAGCAACCATCCACTCTTCCAGAAACGATCAGTGGTTAAGGGTCAACTGGTCAGGGCAGCCCGTATGGTGACCACTGATGTGGACTTCAACATGGAGTGTAGTAGGTTGGAAGATATGTTTGTTAAGAGAGGTTATCCATCCATCTTAGTATTAGACCTTATAAGTGAAGTGAAAGAATAGAGAACAAGAGGGGTTTACCAACCTATTTTGGGAGGCTCAGTAGGAGCAGATAGCCTCTACCGTTATTCTACTGAGGTTCAACCTAGCACTAATGTGGAGAGGGATACTCATTCATCAAATTTCATAACTACTTTTAGTATGGATGGATATGGAATTAGGTCTATTATTTATAAAAAATGGGAACTAGTAAAATCTGACTATAGCCAGTCCTTTATATGGAGAGATGTGCCCAGGGTCACCTTTAGAAGAGGTGCCAATTTAAAAAGTATACTACAAAAAAGCTGGAAACCTTTAAATCCAACGAGTAGAAATGGAATGTGGAAATGTAACGTGTTCGTATTGTCCACAGGTAGATGCTGGCCAAAATTTTACAATTAGAGATGTCAGTTATAAAATCAACAAGAAGTTTGACTGTAATTCAAAGGGAGTGGTCTATCTCGCTCAGTGTAATACCTGTCCTGCCTTTTATATAGGCAAAATGGACAGGAAACTGAGGGAGAGAATCTATGAACACTTATACAGTATTAGAACGTTAAAAAAGGAAAACGCATTGGCCAGACATGTGGAAAGTTTCCCACAGTATTCCTTTAAATTTAAAGCCATAGACGATCAAATTTGTGACTTGAGGGGCGGTCCAACTTCTTTATTGTTGGAGAAAAGGGAGTTGTTATGGCAACTCCAAACTAGAGCCTGTTGTCATCCGGGCTTGAATGAAATTTATTCTATTTCTTGTATACTGAAGCTCAAAAGCCTAACGAGGTAAATTACTGTGTTCCTTTACTTTTTATTTATAATATTATATATATTTTTTATTATTATTTTAGGAAAAATGTCCACTCATTCATATATATATATATATATATATATATATATATATATATATATATACAACAGCATGGCCTCGTAGACCAGGTCATTTTGCATATGATTGGGCATGGCTTCCATTCCCTTCCCCCCTCCCCCTCCATCTCACTCATAAAATTTCCTTTCAGAAGTTTATTTGTGTGATACAACATGTTGAACCATTGCAGCGTGTGTAGGTATTTACCAACAAACACCACTAGGTGGTGGTTTAGGGTAACTACACAAGCAAAGAGCTATGGAGGCTTGAATAAGATGAACTAGCAGAGAACTTTGGAAATTGTTTAAAGGATGGAGTAACAGTGGAGCTTTATTGGACGTTTAGTGATTTATCTCCACCACACTGGGGTCTTTAATATGGCAACAAGAGCGAGGTGAAATACCTTGAACAACTTTGGGTCACATTAATTTGTAGCAACATAAGGTGAGTTCTGGAAATATAAAGATACAGATTCAAATACAGACATGAGTCATGGAACCTTTATGTATTGGTATATAAGGCAGCTGTATGAGCGATGTTTCTCAGTATTCATACAAATAGGAGAAGTTGCTTAGGGTAACTTTATAAGTAAGGATTGCTGAAGAGCCATTTTAGGTGAAGAAGTAAGTTTAGTCAACATGTCAGGAATAAGTGAAAAAAGGAGGTAAACAAACACACAGTCAGGCACTGTGTTGTTTTTGCACTTTTTGTATGTTTGAACGGTACTGCTGGTAACTTGTCAGTATAGAAGGAAATATTTATTTCTTTTGTTTTTTTGTTTTTACTATTTTTCATTTCTTACTTTCATGTTCTACTTGTTTACAAAGTCAAATACTATTGAAAGTACAAAAAGTGCTGTGTTTTTTATTGTCGGGGGGGTTGGCCTTTTTAAATCCCGTTACAGGGAACTAAGCATTTTAATTGAAATGTGATTTCAACTGTAATTGAAATGTGATTTTATTTTAAAAAGTGTAAATTTGTTTATTCTTGTTTGTCTGAAAAGTCCTGCTAGGAGCAGGACGAAAAGCGGAAATTAAAACTGAAGGCTTTACTTTTTAAAACTTTTATGTTTTGCTTGGTCCATTGAAGGTGGATATCGATACCATTTGGATTGTTTTAATAGAAGTGGTGCAGTGAGGGCGTGTTCATTTGGCTCAGTTCTTTTTCAAGCAAGAAATCTGGACAAAGGCACAAATAATGGGACACTTTTTAAAATATTGCTCTTACAGACTTAGAAAGCTGATAAAACAACAGGGTTTGCATTAGCATGAAATTACTGAAGGATATGAAGTCTGAAACTCAAATGACTCCTGTAATTTTTTTACTTCAGTTCTCAGTGATTAGCCAGTGGTTTGTCAGAAATCCATACATTTTAGTAGAAACAGACCAAAAATATAAGGCAAAAATCTGGGCATTCTGCAAAAATCTGGATAGTTGAGGTGTTTGTGCGAGCGTGCGTGAGAGAGAGAGAGAAAGCGAGAGTGGTGTGTGACTGAATGCATGTATGTAAGCAGAGGAGACTGTGTGTGAGAGAGATGAGAGAGTAAGACCGATCTTGTGTGAGTGAATGTGTGTATGAAAGAAGAGGAGACTGTGTATGGGAGAGAGAGAATGGATGTATGTAAAATTGTGTTTCACTTGCTTATTATTTTTTAATCATTATTATTATTTTGTATATATGACTGATGTAAAATGTTTCCCCCAACACCATTAACATATACTACAACAAATGTGAAACATTAGGCGGAGGAAAGTAAGTAAAACACAATTTTACAGAGCTCATTGTCTAAGCACAATAATGCCTTCCAGGATGTGTATTAATGTGTAATTAATGCTCTTCCAGGGGTGTAGAGGCCCTCCGCCTGCAGCGTCTGGCCTCACAACACCCTTGGGCGGGCATTAATTACACATTAACACACACCCTGCCAGGCATTTTTGTTTGCGTATATGTTGGTAAAAATAATATAAAACTAATCTAGAACAATGTCCATATGAATAGAAATTAAACTGTTAATAAGTGTACCGTAGATTATAAGAGAGGTGTTATTGAATACTGAATATGTTTAGAGTGAGTGGAGATAAAATGAATGGATATACAGCCTTTCTCCATAAATATAAATATTGTACATATGTTGATTAAGCAGCAGCAGTTTGTTATTAAAACAACATAATCATAGTAACTGTACAGATCTGTCACTTGTTCCTTCTTACTTTCAAGATTTTTTGCAGCATCCTATTAGGTTAATCATGCCTGCTAGCCCTGGAGTCATTTCAGCTACTGTTGTTTGAAACACTTACTGGGGTGATTATATTTCGTAATGTTTGAACTAACGTCATTCTGCCAAATTTGTAAAAAAAAAAAAAAAAAAAAAAACATCCATCACATAGAAGAACAGTTATGTTTCCTTTTAATCCATTAAAGTCTAAGCCTTTCTTGCTTCAGTACTGTCACCATCATGCTTTTGACCCATTCATTTTTCTGTGTGTCTGTGTGTGTGTGTGTGTGTGTGTGTGTGTGTGTGTGTGTGTGTGTGTGTGTGTGTGTACCAATCTCTTGTGATCATCAAGGCTCTGTCCCATTTCACCCATTTGTTCCTTCTGGGGTTACAGACTTTCAGCCCATTTGTTCTCCCTGGAGGTAAAGGTCAACCCAGATGAGAGTTGTGGTCTCATCCACATGGGGTCTGTTTTTTTTTTTTTCCTTTTTTTGGCCCAAGTATCACTTGCACATTCCCAAAGCATTCAGGAGGTTGGCCCTAAAGTGGGATGCTGCAATGTGTATGCATGCCTCCGCAGGTAGATAATCGGTGTCCCTCACCCTTTGAATACAGCACCTTTGTGTGATCCATGGGGTCCACCAGGGATTCTGATGCTCTAAGTGTACCCAAGTATATGCCTTGTCTCCTTCTCACAAAGAGATGTGAGCTAGTTCAGATGCATTGTTGCTTTCCTTCCATCACCCCATTAGTTCCAGCAGGTGCCAAAGCTGCCAATCTGACTTTGGTCACCTGGGTTATAGGAGTGGCTTTCTATTACTGTATGCCAACAGAACTGACCTTTTCAGTTGTACTTCTAAGAGCTATTGGAACTCTTCTTGCCATGTCTTTTAGAAGCATTATGACCCAATATATTTTGTTGCATTATCTGATTTTATAGGACCCTGCCTAGAACATTAGCCCATGTTTTCTGCACTTGTACTCTCAGTCAGGTAAACTGTGATGGTCTTAATTTGTACTCTGAGTGGATTAGAACAGTGCCCAGAGATTTGTACATGTTATTGGTCATATTCCATGGTTCAAATGTAGTTTATCATAAAATATTACCTTCAGCACCTGTAACTAGCTTAACTGCAATATTTCAGCCTTCGATAACAGGTTTCTGTAATCAAAAAGTCATGTGTGACAAGGTCTTTGCCACCTGACACCTGAGCTGCACTCACAATTTGCAGTTCAACAATGTCCACAGACATTTTTGTTTTATTCCATAGTTGCCTCTACAACATGTAAATGTGTTTGCACAGATTTATTTTGACTTTTACAGATTTTTGTGAAATTATTGTGTCCTCCTCATAGCCTCATGCACATACAAATAAGAAACATCGTAGTACTTTCTTATGTCTGTAAGCACTTTGTTTCAGATGGATGTGCTTTCTGGCTGCACATTTTTTTCAGGCACCATTTTGGAAAACACGTGATCACCAGCAGTATTGTTTGTATTAATTTTGATCTTTATTTTGCCCTCATTTTCACTTCTGCCCTTTATTATACATACTTGCAGATCCTCAGTCAAACTTTTAAGCCAAATACTTTGAAGTTCACTCACTGTCCACATACGTAGTGTTTTATCAAGTATCATTTGTGCTTCTGTTAACAGGCAGACTCTGACTTGGTTATTCTTGATACTGCATACATTTCTGTCTTTTATTTATTCAGGCAGATTTATAGATTTACAGGGTTGAATTCACAGTCTGCTTCACAGGAGTGTAGTTGACACTACTCAGGTAAGAGTTACACTGCTCAGATTAAATTAGCAAACTGAATCACAGTAAGACCTAATTTGTGTCTTAAGAATTGCTCACATGAGATGTTTAAACAGCTGCATTTACATTCTGCAGTATAGAACTTTCATGTGTGCTGCGGTAGTGTTGTCACCTCATAGCAAGACGTTGTCCCGTTCGATTCTCAGCTAGAGCGTCTTCTATGTGGAGGCATATGTGAATGGGGCATGCCTTCGTTGAAGGTTGTGCGTCAGGGCTGGTAACCCGGTACGTAAAAATCCACTACCAATCATTAGCGGACCGGAGTTCCGCTGTGGCGACCCCTAGCCGGGAAAAGCCGAAAGACACAAACAAGTATAGAACTTTCATGTGTGTGTGTGTGTATATATATATATATATATATATATATATATATATATATATATATATATATATATATATATACACACACACACACACACACAAAATCTACCAAACCAAAGGGTAAAAATGTCACAGAGACAATTGTGTAATACGTAAACCTCCTGTATTGGAAGCTGGTATGATATATGCACATGAACCCCTTTAAGGAAAATACAAGTGTATCTAATGTTATTTATTTTATTTTTATTTTACATTTGTTGACCCAGCTAGTCTAACTGGATATATGTCCATTTTCAGTAGAGGCCCGGGGAGATAAGCTCCAAGCATGAACAGTAACAAAGCTAACAATATGTAACAAAGACATGTATAAAAACATTACTGAGGTAGCATTGGTTAAATGAAAAATATAATAATAAAATTATGGACTATAGACATTATACTAAAGGTTAAGCTAAATAAAAAAATAAAAAAACATTGTTCTACACACAAAAGTAGATATGAGCAAAACAGAGTAAGATCCTTTTTATTTGTATACTTAATATAAAAAAGAGAAATAAGTAGGTTTGGAGGCATAGGTTAGGGAGTGGGGAAAGTGTTTTGAGCAGGAGGGGCAGAAGATTTCAGTCTGGGTTAGTACAAGGACAGAGCCACTGGGTTTTAAGATGTTCAGTTTTTATCTGAAGTATTAGAGAAAAGGGAGTCACCAGCTTTGTTGTTTGATTTGTTCGAGGATACCAGAAGTTTATTGGCAGAACGTAGTGTAGCTAGATTTTTATATGGTGAAATCATATCAGTGAGGATAGGGGTATTATTGGGGTAGTACAGGATCTTTTGAGTGATAAGTAACTGTTTACCGAGTATATGGTTCTGTAGTTCTAGTCATCCTAGTTGTTTAAGGTTAAGGCAGTGGTGAGTTTTAAAGGAAGAGCATGTGATGAATCTAGCTATGCTGTAACAGATGGAAAGTTTGGAGAGGTTGTTTTTTGATAGGTTAGTATAAATGGCAGAGACGTAGAAGAGGGTAGAAATGAGGTGGGTCTGGGCAATAGTTTTCCTGGCTGAAGAGTTAAGGAAGGGTTTAATTCTATAGAGAGTCCCAAGTTTTTTGTTAACAGACTTTATGGTGGAGTTAATATGGACATCGTAGTTAAGCCGATTATCAGTTGTAACACCTAGTAGACAGGTGGCAGTATCTGGGATTATGTTGGTAGCATTATTAGAGGTTATAGAGAAGAATGGATTGGATGATTTATGAGTTGGAGTAAAAAGCAGTAGTTTTGTTTCCTTGGGATTAAGGAGGAGGCAGTGTTGCATAAACCAGTTTTCGACATTTTGGAATACAGTTTGGGTAAGTGACTGGATGGAGGCTAGGTTGTTAGCAGTACATATTAAGGTTGAGTCATCTGCATATTGAATGCAGGTAGCTTGAGGTATGTTGAAGTGAAGGTCGTTAATAAATAAGGAAAAAAGTAGGGGTCTTAAGGTAGAGCCTTGTGGGACTTCAATATTAACTGGAAGTAATGACGACAGATTGTTATCCCAAAGTACTGCTTGTTGTCTGTTTGTAAGGTATCCCCTAAACCATTGTAATGCTTGTGGATTCAGAGAATAGGAATTTAGTTTGTTTAGAAGTAAGTTATGGTTGACCATGTCAAAGGCTTTTGACAAGTCAATAAATAGTGCATAGGAGAAGGAGTTATTGTTACGATTTTTATTTATTAGAGTCGGTAAAGGACAGAAGGGCAGTTGTAGTACTGTGGAATGGTCTAAAGCCATGTTGGCAATTTGCTAGTAGGTTATTTTGTAGTAGGTGGTTAAGTAGTTGTTTATGAATACATTTTTCCATTATCTTAGATAATGGGGAGAGTAAAGCAATAGGTTGAAAGTTAGAAAGCTCAGTAGAAGATCCACCTTTATGAAGAGGGATGATGTGGGATACTTTCCAGATGGTAGGAATTTTACCTTCAGAAATAGTTCTGTTAATAAGGATAGATATGGGGTAGTGTATAGCTTTTGCGGCAATTTGTAGGTATTCAGATGGGAGACGGTCAGCTGATGGGGAACAAGGTTTCAATTTTTTAAGTAGTTTATAGATTAGAGATGTACTTACAGGTTGTAGGTAAAAGGTAGGAGTTGAAGACTTGGAGGTATTTGGTAGGGAAGTGGAAAAGGGAGGTAGAGAATTGGCTAGGGTTTGTATGGCTTCTGTAAAGTAGTTGTTAAAGGCATTAGGGATCTGGTTGGAATTATCATGGTTGAAACTGGATGGGATAGTAGTAGTAGAGTGTCCTGGCTGAAGAAGTTTGTTTATTCCTGACCAAAATATTTGTGGGGTTTGTTGACTGGATTGTTGGAGGTGAAGGTAGAAGTCTTTTTTGTCTCTAAGATTGTCTTTTTTGGTAGCATTTCTTAATTGTTTAAAGCGGAGATGATCAGATGGACATTTGGTAGTTCTCCATTTAGCCCAGAATTTGTTTCTAAGGAGCATTTTTTGCTTAGTTTGTTTAGTTAGCCAAGGAGCAGTTTTTGTTCTTATTCTAGTAGAGCGATAACGTGCATGGTAGTCCAGGATTTGAAGAAAGTTAGTGTTGAAGTAGGTCACAGCCTCATCAAGTTCAAGATGGGTTAGTGGTGACCAGTCACATGCTTGCAATTCATTTAGGAAGCTATCTGGATTAAAGTATTTTTTTGAGCGGTAAGTTTTGAGATTATGAGTTGTTGAGATATGAAGTTTTTGTCTTGTTATATAGGTAAGCATATGGTCGCTGATATTGTCAGGGAGGGTACCTGGAGTATAGTTGCTAGGGTGGTTATTGATAAGGATCCAGTCAAGAGTAGATTCTTTCCTGCTAGGTTTGTGGATTCTAGAAGGAGTGGTTATTGAGAGAATCCAAAGAGATTAATGTGGTTAGTAGGGTTCTGGGTACTGCAGGTGAACCAGTCAATGTTAGTCACCTAGTACAATGGTCTCCTGGGGTAGTTGGGTAGATAGGCAACTAAGTATGTTTTTAAGAGTATTAGTATTGTTACCAGGGGGTAAATACATACAAATTAGGTAGATTGCTTTGGAGTTGTTGATTTCAAGTTTGATAGACAGTGCTTCAGATTTGGTGTCAAGTGATGGAAGCACATTAAAGAGGGAAATTTGGAGATTAGATTTATAGACAATGGCTATGCCTCCTAATTTTTTGTTTATATGGTCATGTTTAAGGATATTATATCCTGGAGGGGTAATTTCCTGGTCTAGGGTGGATGGTTTTAGCCAGGTTTCTGTGAGACGTAGAATATCAAATGAGTACAAATCAAGGAGTGCATGTAGGTGGGAAATTTTATTGTTAATACTTCTAATATTCAGGTGAGCTATTAGGAGGGAGTTAGGTGTTTTAGCTATTGTAGAGGTTTTAGGTACAGTGACATTATTAAGGTTATTGCTAATGTCATTATTGGGGCCAGGGTTTGGATGAATATCACTGTCTAGGAGGAGGTGATGTTGGTTATAGTATAGAAATTTAAAGATTTTGTTGAAATAATTAAAATTCTTTTTAATAGTGAAATAAGTCATGTGGGTTGCTCTGTGATATTTTGGTAGTATATAATTAGAGGTACTGGTTATGTTACTGTGGATAAGGGTATAGATGAAAGAAGATGGAGAAGTTTGTTGGAAATGATGGTTATGTACAGATAGAGTAAGATTTTCAAAGAAGGTGAGTGAATAAGGTATAGTAAGAGAGGCTATTACTGTAGTTAGTAGTAGTGTATGTGCAAAAATAGTTTTGTGTGTTTGGGCCATGGTATTGAGTAAATATGTGGTGCGGTTAGCTTGAGTGTGTGTGTGAGCTGGAAGAAATGGAAGAGAAAGTTACACTAGATAGAGCAGGGTTTGTAATAATCAAAAAGACAAGTGGAGGTTGAGAAGGAGGTGGATTTGGGAAGTAGCTAGTATTGAGGATGGTTAGGATAGGTGAGGGAGTGGTACTTGAGAGAGGTAATTAAGACTAATAAGGAGAGATAGTGATAGGGGAGTGGCCTAGTGATGAGAATGTTTGTGATAGGTTAGAAAAAAGGGGAGTGTTTTTTTTTAAGTATAAGTTTAGGACTACTGGGGGTGGGTGGGAATAGGGGGTAGGGTAGGGGAGCGGAGTGAGCCCGCAGGGCGAACGGAGCAGGGCAGACCAAAGTAAGGTAAAAGCAGTGAGAAAAAACAATCAGTAAGGTGGAAGGTAAGATCAAGAGTCAATAAGTAGAAGGCAGATGTGAGTGTGAGGAAGGGGGAAATACAAACAGAGAGAGGGGAAGCTTGGGAGAATAAAGGTTAACCTGGGAGTAGTGAAGGCGGAGTGGAGGGTTAGATACAGGGTTTATAGGGACTATGGAGGAGTTGGGTACAAGGTTAAAAAGGACTATGGAAGACGATGCTAAAAGGAGAAAAGTGCAACAAGCATGAAAAGTTTAAAGTATGAGGTAGGAAGAGTAATAATGAAAATTAGAGGTGGGTAAAGACTGACATCTACTGGTCAAAGTCTGAAAGTACCCAGTAAGGAGATTGCAGCAGTTAGATGCAAATTAAACTAAAAGTAATGGAGTAGGGGGAGGTTAGAGGGTTCTTGGAAAGAAGGTTGGGGGCTACCGAGTCTTAGAGTCAGGCAGGGAACACAACAGTAGTAGACGGGGGTTATGGCTGCTGGCAGATATGGCAGTTTAACAAGTACACCTAGGATGTGTAGTGGACTAGTATATGCATAAAGTATAGGGAGAAAATAAAATTACTTTGTGACATACCATCTTAGGTTTTTTGTCCAAGGACGTTTAGATTACACAGGTGAGGAGATACCCAGGCAGGTATAGGTAGGTAGGTGGATACTGCTGGTCTTTGGTGTCCGATAGGGCACAGTTGGTAGTGGATAAGGTGAGTATAATAGGTTTGCACAGAATCTTAGGCTTTTTGTCCAAGGACATTTAGATTACACAGGTGAGGAGATACCCAGGCAGGTATAGGTAGGTGGATACTGCTGGTCTTTGGTGTCCGATAGGGCACAGTTGGTAGTGGATAAGGTGAGTATAATAGGCTTGCACAGAATCTTAGGCTTTTTGTCCAAGGACGTTTAGATTACACAGATGAAGAGATACCCAGGCAGGTATAGGTAGGTGGATACTGCTGGTCTTTGGTGTCCAATAGGGCACAGTTGGTAGTGGATAAGGTGAGCATAATAGGTTTGCACAGAATCTTAGGCTTTTTGTCCAAGGACGTTTAGATTACACAGGTGAGGAGATACACAGGCAGGTATAGGTAGGTGGATACTGCTGGTCTTTGGTGTCCGATAGGGCACAGTTGGTAGTGGATAAGGTGAGTATAATAGGTTTGCGCTGAGTGATATACAAATGTAGATGCCAGGGATTGCTCAGCAGCCATGCGCAGAGAGGGGGATTAAAAAAAAAAATCTGCCTCAGTGCATGGCTTATTGGATCCGAGGCCAGCAGATTAGGTGCAAGGCTGAGGCTCCTCCCTATTCCATAATGCACCATGAGTCACTCTGCCCTCAGATTTCATTTGCCACACTATACGATAGGCATTTCTCCAATGGCTTAGCTTCTTCAGATGTTTTGGTTTTGCTTAAAGGAATTATTATTCCCTTTTTTCCTTTCTTCTCCATTTTATGACTCTGACCATTTTTGTGTAGGCTAAAAAAAAGCACAATTTTAGGTTTTTAGTCTCCTCTTGAGGCAAATGTTAGGCCTTTTTTACATGGGTATTTAGGACTCTAGGGTCTTTTATGTATCAAATTTACTTAAATTAAATTAAAATCCACCAAGTTACTTAAACTCTCTCTAGTAGATTAATTACTCTTAATTAACTAACTTTTTTCTCAATCTTATTAATACTGATTGTACAGCTTACTTTCTATCTCTAAGCACAAGTCCTTGTTGTATTTTTATTAAAACCTTTTCTGTTAATTTCTACTTTTAATTCTTTAAATTTTAAATTTTTAATTTTTAATGTAATTCTATAATTGCCGGAGCTTTTCTCCCCGGGCCTCTACTGAAAATGGAAATATATCCAGTTAGACTAGCCCGGTTAACAAATGTAAAATAAATAAATAAAAATAAATAAATTCTCTGGTTAATGTTTTTGAATGTGTGGTGTTGCTGTGGCTGACAAAGCTTCATGATTTAAGAAATGCACAACCTGTGGCTCTAAGATTCCACCATAGGGCCTGCATAATGTGTGTTTACTGTTTGGTCTTGGACTATCTTGAGAAAAACTGTGAAATTTGCACCACCATTGGTCCTAGGGAGCTGTTGGAGTGATGCTATAAATTGGTTTGGAAGGGCCTCTTTCCAGCCTAAGCGGAAGAAGAGTTGTCTTCTACTTCTCTAGGTCTCATTTTTCTAAGAGCAGGAAGAGGTCTCCTGGTTCTGAAACTTTGGAATGACCTCCCTCAAAGGTTCCAAGGCCGTCAGGTTCGGTATCTTCTCCTTTATTTCCAGTGTCGGATCCTATCTGGATCCAATTGCCATCTGTCACCAATTTGCTTGATACATTTTTGTTTCCTCTGGAGCTGTCCCTACCTAGGATTCAGTCACTTGCTCACCCCCTTGACAGGCCAGGGCACAGATCATCCAAGCTGTCTTTGGCAGATTCTTCCAGGTCCATGTAGTCCTCTATCAGTTTAACTGAGGTGGTGTTAGATAAGATGATGACCCTTTTGAAGTCTCATATACAATTGGGGTTCTTCCCGCCCCCTCCACCATAAGAGTGGTGAGAACTGTCCTTTCCATCCCTGTTGTTGTTTCTCCTTGTCTGGTCCATTTTTCAAAACCGGCAAGCCTGGATCAGAGTTCTACCTATGTGGTCCCCCTGTTCGTGTCGATGTCTTGGGCGTTGTCAACTCTGACAGTTTCACTGACACACTACACTCTGATTACTTCAGAGGCAGATGTGTCCAGGAGCTGAAGGCCAGGGTTTACTTTGAGGCTTTTAAAGGCTTCTTTGCCTCTCAGAGCATTGGCTTTTGACATCTCAGCACAGGCCTCTGTCTCTGATCCGACCAGGGTGTGTGACAACTTCAGGAGGATTGCCTTTGGGGAGCTTCTGATTTGAGGAGGTTGTCTTCGCATCCAGCCTTGGAGTAGTCATTCAAGAAAATTCTGTCCCACATGAGAGAGTGGGTAATCTATTCTTCCTTGGATCCAGCCCAGACTTCCACCATTTCTGGAATGGTACCACGTCATCTTACTCTGGGGCAGTCTGCATTGACCAGCCTTGGGCCATCCTAAGGTGTGGGTTCCCCTGGTGCTTCTGATTCTCCTCTGGTATCTTACCCTGTGGAGGAGCATAGGGAGCTTAAATAGAAAAGGAGGCCTTTAGATTTCCCCAGCAGTCTTTTAACTGAAGACACTGATATTGATGAAGGGGAAGGGTATCCAAGATATTCTCCCTGGAAGGTGTCTCATTTGGTGAGTTTTTAGAAGTGATTAGAAGGGATGTTGTTACACTACTGCCCCTT
Source organism: Protopterus annectens (assembly GCF_019279795.1). Taxonomy (NCBI): domain Eukaryota; kingdom Metazoa; phylum Chordata; order Ceratodontiformes; family Protopteridae; genus Protopterus; species Protopterus annectens. The sequence goes on along the minus strand of NC_056728.1, from coordinate 1,070,466,009 downwards.
CTCTGGAAGAGTTGCCCTTCCTTGAGACGTTTGATGCAGGCCCATGTACAACCTAGGTAGTACTCCCAACAGTCTGTTCAGTGGATCCGGTGTCTTAAAGGGTTTGGAAGGAACCAGGTATGGCAAAGCCAATCCCAAAAAAAAACAGAAAAAAATTCTATCAGAAAATGATAGAGCACATTGGCATAAAGGGCCTACGGTAGATGCCATAGAGATGGCTGCAGTCATTAAAAAATACATTTTCAGAGGTAAGTTTTGACTATCTTGCCCCCGCCAAAGAGAATCCAGAGTGCTTAATAGGTTTGGGAAGTGTGTGTATGTTTCAGTGACCTTTGTCTTGTGAGTGAGGAATTATATGGCCCATTTGACCAGACTGCAGATGTTTTTGATGAAGGAAGTTTCTAAATCTCATGCAAGTCCCACAACTGTGGCCCATGTTTGGAAACCCAGCTGCCGACCATAAGTCTGTCACTCCATGTGCCTATTGTCAAATACAGTGGATGGTATGGTTAGAACAGCGGGCACTGCCCTTATTATTTGCTGTCATGCCTGGATGTGGCTGTGATTTTACAGAACATTTTAAGATCTCCTTCCTGAATGCCCCCTTTATTGGATCCACCTTATTTGCACCCAGGGTCAAAGGTACATTAACCAGGAGCAAGCAGGGTGACAAAACCGTGTCTGCCATAGGAATCCATTTTTCCACCCCTTAGAGGTACTTTTCTCATGACCAGAAAGGGGGTGAAATGTTTTTGGTTCCAACAATCCCAAAGTTTCACCTAGGATACTTCTGGTGACAGGGCACCTAGGGCAAATGAGGCAACTTAAATGGACATCACCATAGGGACATAAGTGTACTGCAGAATCAAGAATTTAGTACCCCCTTTGCTGATGAAGCTTTTCAGTGCCCTTGAACAGTTGCCTGAGTGCCCTTCCCTGCAGACAGTCTGGGGGGAGGGGTGTGCAAACTCTCTACTCACAAGGCTGGAAGGCCAACACCACTGACTCTTGGGTGTTGAGAGTAATAAATCATGGTTATTCCATTCTCTTCTTATCTTTTCCAAAGACATCAAAAAAGACCCTTCCAGATGCTCTACCCCGACAAAGAAGGGCAGCAGTGCAGGAAATCATGAAATTGCTAGGAAAAAGAGTAATCTAGGAGTTCTCACCAGACCACAGAGGATCCAGAATCTACTTAAGTGTCTTTTCAGTAACACAGAACAGAGACCTTGGGCCAGTTTTGGAATCTTTCTGTCAAAACAGACTTCATTCCAGATGGTCATTGACCAGTCTGTAATGTCTCTTCTGACGAAGGATGACTGGCTGTGCTTGGTGGATCTACAAGGTGTCTATTAGTACATCAAGACAACCAGGCAGTCCAGGAGTTTCCTACAATTCCAGCTGGTAACCATTGACTACGAGTTTGGAGAACTGCCTTTGGTCTCACCACAGCCCCCCCCCCCCCGAGTGTTCATCAAGTGCATGGCAGTACTAGCAACAAAGGTTCCAGGTGTTTCCATATTTAAATAATTGTCTCATCACAGCCTTGACAAGGGATTCACTAATCCATGCCAGAAACTCCTCACTCCACTTGTTTTCTTCCTTGGGAATTACTATAAATTTTTAAAACTCCAAGTTGGAAACATTTCTAACCTTGGAGTTCATAGGTTGCCACCTGGACTCCAGAGCAAAGACAGCCAGGCATCCTCAGTGTAGATTGTCATTTTTGCATCTTCAGGCTTCTCAAGTCTTGCATCATCAGAACCCACTGGCCTTACCTGATTCTTCGACTTTCAGTATCCATGGCAGGTGCTTTCACTCTAGTAATGCATTCTAGATTTTACATGAGAGCACTTCAGTGGACTCTTGGTCCAGTGCTCCATGATGTCGCAGCCAGTGCAGCATCCCATTAAGCTCACCAGGATTTGCAGACACATTACATGGTGGATGACTTCACTGTTGTTTTTTTCCTGGGATGTCCTTTTGTATTCCCCCATCAAGGGCCACTGTGACCACCAGTATCTTCCCTGTGGTGTGAGGGGCATTTTGATGGGAGGATGGTCCAAGATACCTGGTCCCAGAATGAGGCTAGCCTTATTATCAATGTTCTGTAGATGCAAGCAATCCTTCTCACATTTCGGACTTTACAGGATTACCTTCCCATGGGTCTGATAGCTGTACAAATGGACATGTCTGTGATCTGGTACATCAAAATGCAAGATTAACCTTGCTCTTACCCTTTATGTCAAGAGGCCATGAGAGTGTGGCAATGGATGATGTCTTCCTAGCATTTTATCTCAACCATCATCCAAGACAAATCCATCTTAGCAAACAAATTGAGCAGGTCTATTTTCATACCACATGAGTGGTCTCTGTCAGTCAGCAGCATTCAAGGTTTTCAGCCACTGGGGCCAGCCTTTCTGCAGCCTGTTTGCAACTCTGGCCAAAACCCAATGTAGCGTCTTTTTCACCCTGATTCCTCAGGAGGGACAGTCCCAAGGGATGTAGTAGTACATATTTGGCCCCCAAAACTCTCGTATGCCTACCCTCCCACTTCACTAATAGTCAAGTTTCTTCAGAAAGTGTCTTGGTGCAAGGCATAAGTGATTCTCATTGCATCGTTTTGGCCCTGACAGGTTTGGTTCTCCTTCCTCAGGCCTTACATGGTGTACCTGCCCTGGATCCTGGATCACCTTCCCACTGTGATTTCTCACTCCTCTGGCAAGTCTCACCCGGATGTCAAATCCCTTAGTCTGACTGCTTGGCTTTTCCACTTCTAGTGATAACTAGAGGTTCCAGGCTGTCCTCCAGAGTTATGCAGATTCTCACATCTTCTCAAAAGCCTTCCACTAGGAAGACCTACAAGAGCAAGTTGAAGAGGTTCAGTATTTTGGCGAATTTTAAAGGTTTGGATCCTTTCCTTGCAGCCCTTGCTTCTGTTTTGGATTTCCTGGCAGGTCTTTTCCATTTGGGGGGCTAATTATTCTACAATTAAAGTATAGTTGACTGCCATTTCTAATTTTCATGTGGGAGAACAGCTTGCTATCATTGTTTCCTTAAAGCTCTTGAAAGCTGTCTTAAAGGGGACCTTTCCCTTGAGACCTCTGTTGAGAGATTCCATTCTTCCTTAGGATATCACTGTCTTGTTACAGAGCCTCACTAAGGCTCTATTTGAACCTGCAGCTTCTGCAGATTTAAAATTTCTGTTGTGGAAGACATTTTTGGTGGCAGTTACTTTAGCCAGGAGAATTTCTGAATTGCAGGCTTTTTTGTGCAAACCCCTGTATATGATTTTTTCATAAATCTCCCTCAGGAATAAAACAGCATTCTTTCTCAAGGTGGCTTCAGAGACAAACTTAAGCCAATCTATACATCATCAGGTTTTCTAATTTTCAAGTACAGGAAATTATCATCTTTATTCCTTGGATATTCACCATCAGCTTAGGTTTTATTTATACTGTACAAAAGACAAAAAAGTTATTGTTTTAATTTCATTTTCTAAGGCTAAGTTGGTTTCCAGCTTGTCTAAGGTTACTTTGTCTAGGAGGCTGATCAGACTTTATTGCCTTTGTCTTATAGGCTAAGGGATTGTCAATTGCCACATCAGCTGTTTTTTATTCAAAAGCTTCCATGGATGAAATATGAACAGCTGCAACTTGGGCTATGCCTCATACCTTTATCACTGGCTGCAAACTTGATATGGTCTCCAGAGGAAGAGCATCCTTTGTTCTATGGTTCTCAGGAATATCCTTCCATAATGCCACCCAGGACATAAAGTAGCTGGGGAATCTGTCCTATTCGTCAAGAATGAATGAAGATTGACAGCATCAGATAGAAGTTATGTACTCACCATAACATTCCATCTGTGTTGTTGATCTTCGTTCATTCTTGACATCCCACCCTGCTTTTGGCTCTACCATTCTCCAGAATATCCTTCCATAATGCCACCTGGGGATTTTCTAGCTGTGTCCATCATGTTGAATTAGATGCAAAAGACAACAAAGGGTACAGAAGTTATGTACTTACCATAATGCTATATCCGTGTTGTCTTCTTCCATGTTAACATTCCTGCTTGCCTTTCCTTTCCACATTGTCATTCTTTTATTGCTCCTACTGGACCACACTTGATCTTCCTGGAGCCTTTCTTGGTTGCAACCCTATCTGGTTGCCCCTTGTAAAGACATTATTTTATTCTGTAGTTAATATCATGTTCGTATTTGGATTTGATGATGATCTGTTTGGAGGGGGATCTCTATCTGAAGGCAGAGTGGTTGATGGTGCATTATAGGAGAGGGGAAGAACTTGAGCCTGAGAAGTGAAGTCTAAGTTGCCAGCCTAGGATCCAGTAACCCATGTCTTGAGACAGATGGAATAAGACAACACAAAACTAGAGTTATGGTAATTTCATAACTTTTGTTTCACCTACATGGTTTCTGAAGGCCCATGATTTTTTTACTTTTCAAGTCTTTATGCTTACATTCAGACCACCAAAAATAAACTCCACTAGCTATATGCATGCCATATTTCACTCTTTTCTGACCTTGACAGTGCAGCATAAGTGGATTGTTTGGCTGTACTTAAGAAACATAGAGCTTAACACCAAGCCTGATGTCCATAAAAATTATGGTGCCTGCAGAATATCCCAAATAACATAGAATCCAAAGGGTAAAGGCAACTCAGACAAACCATTCAGTAAAATCTGTAAGAAACACCCAGCCAAGCTGAGTCTTCTCTGTGTAATACCTTAAACCTCCTGTAGTGGATGCCTTTGAGATATGCAAATGACTCTATATGTATTGCCATATATTCATGCGCATGCACACCCACACTCTCCTACACCTGTCTTTCTGTGTGTGTGTTGTGGAAAATGCAGAACTTACAGTGTAGTTCAGTTCTACCTGGAGCTTTGAAGCTGTCACGTTCTGCTTTGTATGATATCGGATGGAATAACATTATAGTGTTGTACCCATGTTGTACATCTCTGAATGGAACTGACATGGGGGCATTCAAACTGATTTGTGACATGTATTGCTCTTCATTGTAACTGAGAATACCACATGCATGCATGTGGGTGCACCAAACACACACGCACACACACACTGTCTCAAAAGGGTGCTGTTTGCACATCACTCGGTAATGTTGAAATTACAACATGATCTTTAATTAGCTACAGTTTGGTAACTGTTATGTAACTGTCAGACCATGGTATATGGCAGCTATACTAACAGCTGTATGACTGGAGCGATGATGTTCTGTTTTGCATTTTATCAGATGTTAAAGCAACTTTGCACTGTACCTGTGCTGTATTTCTTTATCTGGAACCATGACGGGTGGTGGGGAATGCAACTGAAGCTGTGACTTTGTGCATTGCACTTCAGAGCAAAGGGGAAGTAACATACACACACACGCTACCATCAAACCTTTTAATGTCTTAGCATAAGGAATCTGGACAAAGGCAAAAATAATAGAGATGACAAAGGCCCAGAAATAGGGACAGATTTTAAATATTGCTCTTATAAAGTTAAGAAAGCTGATAGAATAATATATTTTGCATTAGTAAAATGCTTTTTCTGAATGATATGTCTGATACTGAAATATTTCAGTATTTAGTGATTTCAATCCTTAATGAGTTGCCAGGAAAAAACACACATTTTATGAGGGACAGACTAAAATATGAGAGAGAAATCTGGACATTCTGTGAAAAGCTGGACAGCTGAGAGATATAGCTACCATACACAAATGCAGCGATTTAAACACTGTTTCAGAATACTTATGTGGAGCAGCAGTCTGAGCAGGGAAAACTGAATAGTCATTAGGAATAATATTTGCAGGACAGTTGATTGCTAGGTAAACTACCAGTCTTTTTGCACTGCTCTGCAGAGCTCTTGCATAATACAGATATCTCTGAACTTCCAAACTACATATGGTTTCTGGCAGAAACCAGGCAAGTGCCTGGTTAAGTACATGGCAAAAGATGCATTGTATTCTATTATTGGTCTGATGAGGGCCGAATACAGTGGGACTATAGCTTCCTTGGATCTGGATGCCATACCTTTACTTATAGGCTGTGCCATATAGAAGGACTTCCTCACTACTTTGGACACCTGATGGTCGAAGTTGAGGCTACTGTTTTTCTGTGTACCTAGATGTCTCACCTCTGAGACCACTCTTAGGGGTGTGCTATTAATGTTGTAATTTTCAGGGGTATTTGACTTCCCAAAGGGTATGATTATGCATTTTTTGCATTTAGTTTTAGGTCATGGCTCTGGCACCAGTCATTTCTCTGATTCAGACCCTTCTGAAGGATATCTACATTGCTGGGGGATTCAGTGATTACCCCCAACTTGCAGTTAGCAAACTTGGTCAGCCAAAGGCCGTTTACATTAGCTTGACTTCTGAGAAGTATATTCTGAACAGGAGAGGTCCCAGCACTGAGCCCTGCGGCATACCACTAATAAATGGCTTCTTGCTGGATATGGATTCCCCCACTCCAACAATGTGTGTCCTGTCTGTGAGCCATTTAGCCATAATCCGGTGACATAGGGATTTATGCCCAGTTTTTGTGAGTTTATCTATAATGCCAAGTGGGGAATTGTGTCAAATGCCTTAGCCAGGTTAAAGTTGACAGTATGTACTGTTTTACCCTCATCCATGGTCCTAATGACTTTCTCAAAGAAGTCCACCAAACTGAGCAGGCATGATCTGCCCTTGATAAAGCCAAACTGGGCAGTGTCCATTTTATGGACGTTTCCTATGTTATTTATTAGGTCCATAATTATTCTTTCTGTGGTGTTGCATATAAGACCAGTCAGACTTATGGGTCTGTAATTTCCTGGGACTGTTAATTCCCACTTTTGCAGAGTGATGACTGTTGCTGTCCTCTACTCCACAGGGACAAATCAAATATGGAGGCTGTGGTTTAGATCCTAGTGGGCCTGATAGGTCCTGATTCTAGCTGTTTAAGAGTTGTCCTGGGATATTGTCAGGACCCACTGAAGTCATGTTTTTAGCTTTAGAGAGTGCAGTGTGGTGATATGTTCTTTGGTGATAACTAGTAAAAGAATGGTGGGGGGTACTTCTAAGGGGGGGGGGTAACCAGTGGTGATGGAGGAGAGAAATTGCAGCTGCATTTATTAGCCAGCAGATTTTCTGCATCTTCTAGCTGGGTATAGGTGATGCCGTCTACAACTATTTCTGCATATTGTTTGGTGTTGCCGTTAAGATTGCGGACATAACTGAAAAATGTCTTTTGGTTATCCATAGCTCTTGTTTAGACTAATGAGGGAGTTTTTGCTCTGTTGTGCACATTCTCTCACTTCTAGACAGGATTTTCTTTTTTTTTGTTTATACCAGTGGTCCACCAGGGTGGCTTGTTTTAGCAGTTTGTCCTAGGCTTATTTTGGTCTGGACTTCAGTTTTATATGGCCTTTCAGGGGGTTTGTGCATGTCTCCACATAGGCTTCTGTGTTTTCTGGATTTGAGGCAGCTTGCAAATTAGTGACACCATCACTTAATAGGAGGTAGTTTGCCTTAAAAAAATTCTTAAAGGTTTTGAGGTTAGGTGGAGGTTCTAGTTTTATACTTATTTCATTGGAATCCACTTTCTGATCTGATCTAACCAGTGAGGACATCACACTTGAGGGTTGAATACTGTCCCATATTTATGAACACCATGTCTAGGATATTTGTACCACCTGGTGAGAGTACAATCTAGCTGCTCCAGGGCATTTGCATTGAGAAAGTCTAGAAATCTTTGAGCCTGAATGTTAGGGGTCATGTATGCTTCCCAGTTAATGGAGGGGTAGTTGAAATCACCCATGGGTATGGTATTGGGCTGAATGGCAGGTGATTTTAGTAAATCCAGGTATGATGCATGATTTTGCTGGTTCATGGTGGGGGACCTGTACTAGCAAGGATATGGTAAGGGTTTTTTCCTGTGGTTAGTTGGACATGGAGTAGCTCAAGCATGTCATATTGTTTGACAAGTCTTGACATGTGCTTATCCTTTATGTTGATGGATACACCTCCCCCCTTTCATGTGCAGCAGGTGGCCATAATGCGTGAAAGGTGTTATAGGTGCTTTCCGTGGTTTCAACCATGTTTCGATAACTGCACAGATGTAAGCCTTCTGCAGGGTGAGATATGCTTCCAGGGAGTGTAGTTTCTTGTTGAGAATCCTAGTATTGAGTAGAAATACCTTTCACTTATCTTGAGTAGATTTTGCTATGCTGGAAGGTATGTCTGACAATTTCTAAAAAAAAAAAAAAAAAAAAAAAGGCACAATAGGAGGTAGATAATGCCAATATCTGAAAGCCTAGTGGTGACAGGTGAAGACCATCCCTGGCAAAGCAGCGTAGCCTGTCAATCATGTTCTCCCAGGCTGACAAATATTGGACCCCTTTGGAATGACATTATTTGCTAAGCCAATTATTAAAGTCTGTCATTTTCTGTTGGTATTTGGCATCATCCTTGGAGGTGGTAGAATGTTGCTCAGCTGCTAGGCTCATACCCGCCTGTGACACATATTCTGAGAGCTCAATCAGTCTCTCTTCATGTAGTCCAGGGAGGCATGTCAGGTCATTTACACCCACAGGGACTATGACATGATGGTACTTGTGTTTTAGTGACTTTAGTGCTTCTGTGATCTTCTCCTTAACCAGCCTGGTGAAAGGGCCATCAGTGTGTCTTACAATGGCATCTCCTATGACCAGAATAATGGGTTGTGTGGTGTTACGCCTTATGGGCTTGCTAGTTGAGACACTATGAGTTGTAGTTTTATGTGTTGTGGTGGGAGCTGCCTTGTTTGTGTGCATGTGGAGTTTCTGAGGTCTATGTCTGGGAGGCCTTTGAGATTTGGGTAAGTTACAGGTGAGCACCTCCACATATGTGGGTCTTTGTGTTTGACTCTTTGTAACTGTTGTTAGTGTTTTTTGTGTCTGTATGTGTGTGTCACTGACAAGGGAGCCCGCAGGATTTTTTGCAGGGGGGTGCAAACCCAGAGCCCCGCCCACCGAGCCCCACCCCCTCCACCCATGGAGCCCCACCCCCCACCCACGGAGCCCCACCCCCTCCACCCACGGAGCCCCACCCCCACATAGCCATTACAGAGTCCCATTACTTGGCCATTTCTCTCCAGTTGCCATAAACACTGTTCAAAATTCTCAGTGTGCATACTGTCTTATGCTTTACTTCTACAATGATTACAGGTATCTAGATTTAATTAGGAATCCATGATAAGTTTTGTTACATACCCCATGTACATTGCAACTAACTCAAGGGAACTTTCAGCTGGCAGCCCTTTTGAATTCTAATCAAGGCTTGGCTGTTCAGTTCTCTATACTGGAATAATTTCTCATTCATTGCTAATAATCATTTTATTTACTTGGGTACTTTTTACCTACCATAAAGACAAGATATTTGTTTTACCTCAAAATACTCTTGTTTTATTTATTTATTTGTAAGTGACTTAGAAACAACTACTGGGGAATAGTGTTCATTAGCTCACTATTTTTCATGTAGGACACTAAACTGAGTCCCATGAGCCTGTTCAGATTGTACAGATTTAAACAGATTAGTTTATAACACTAGTGTTCTTTGGCTTCCAAGATTAGCTCTCAGTAACACAAGTTGCTGTTTAAATAAAAGCTGGCATTCTGTGCTCTGAATGCACGACACGTTATAGCTGTATTTAACTTAAACTGTGTGCATTCACTAAATTATGTTTATCTTTTAATTAATGCTTAATCAAGCATTTCTTCATAATCCCAACATTGACAAATGTCAATAGACACTTTGTCTAGATTTGTCATAGACATAATCCCAACATTGACAAATGTCAATAGACACTTTGTCTAGATTTGTCATAGACAAAGTGGCAAATCATTACTTCATCTTTTTATAGATAATTCCAATAGCCCTAATATATGCACATTATTAATTATTTTTTCAAGATTCGTTTTACTGAGTGGGCAAGGGAAATTCTGGGTGTTTTCTGATTTTGTGTGGTTGACCCTTAGTTATATGAAACTGGGTCTGCATTATCACTGATGTGAACAACTTCATTATATGCTTAACTAAAAGCATTAAACCTTTTTTCTTGACACAGCCATTACAGTATCCTTCCTGTTACTGTGATAAGCAAGAGTAGCCATGCATAAGAAGTGCACATATTTATACATGTGATTATGCACAATTATAATATATACAGATTGTATTAATTATAATATAAAATAATTTAATTATATCCCTTTTATAATACAGCACCACTTGTTAGACTGTGTTTTAAATGTTTTTCCAGCAAGCAATGAAACAAAACATATGAGCAAATAATGACAAACTGCCCAATTCAAAACATTTCAACCATAAAAGACCACTTAAACTTTTGTCATTACAATCCATCAATGTCAGTCAGTATGCACAATCTCTGCAGAAGTAAAAGTCATCTGAATAATTCCACATTAAACAGATCTGAAACTAATGAAGAGGTTGTTGCTAGAAAACAACTTTATATTTCAGCATTTCATCAACAAATTCAGTGCCTGCTGCCCTTGAAGAATACATTGCCCATGTTACATTAAAAATGGTAATCTGGTATATTTGCAGTACAGAATGGGTGGTAAGCTGAAAAACAAGTTCATAGTTATTAGGCATCTCATCCAAAGGAGGACATAACCAGGACTGCAGCACTCCACCCCCTTAAAATACAAATCTGCATGCTGTGGGAGTAGAAACTATAGCCCTCTGCATCAAGATGCAAGTAAGCTACCTGCTGTACTACTAACAATGCTTTAAAATTCTATACCACAATAATGATACCATTTGCTAAACAAAACAGTTGCACATTTTAAGCAGACTTAGCATGAGCAGCAGTAAACTTCTCTTCACTTGAAGCTCACAATTCCTTGAAAATAAATTCCACCTGCTGACTCTAAATAGGGCATTTCACTTTCTTTCACGCACCTCAACCTCTGCAAGAAATCTGGACAAAGCCCAACATAAATAGGGGCAGATTATAAATATTGCCCTCATGAACTTAGAACATTGCTAGAATAACAGGTTTTATGTTAGTATGCATTTTATATGATGGACAGAAGGAAGGTTGGTATATTGTGTGTGCAAGAGACCAGATGGAAGGGGAGTAAGGCTAGGTGTATCTGAGGTGGATTCAAATTGTTTTATCATGGTGTGGATGGAAGGAGGTTATCCTGAAGGAACAGTATGCTAAGAGTGTTTTGGAGTTGAAAAGAGTGTCGGATAGAGTGATGTTTGAAATTGATGGTGTAATGATGAATGTTGTTAGTGCATATGCTCCACAAGTTGGGTGTGCAATGGATGAGAAAGAAAAATTTTGGAGTGAGTTGGATGAAGTGGTGATGACTGTACCCAAGGGTGAGAGAGTGGTGATTGGAGCAAATTTCAATGGGCATATTGGTAAAGGGAACAGAGGAGTGGATGATAAAGTGATGGGTAGGTATGGTGTTAAACAAAGGAATGCAGACGGTCAGATGGTAGTGGATTTTGCAAAAAGGATGGACATAGCTGTGGTGAATATGCATTTTAACAAGAGGGAGGAGGTGACATACAAGAGTGGAGGAAGATGCACACAGGTGGATTATATCTTATGTAGGAGGGTCAGTTTGAAGGAGATTGGAAAGTGTAGTTAGGCAGCATAGGATGGTGGTTGATCAAGAAGAGGAGGAGGAGTGCGAGGGCAGCACCAAGGAACAAATGGTGGAAATTGAAAAAGGGTAATTGTGAGGTGGAGATCAGGGAGGAGTTAAGACAGGCACTGGGTGGCAGTGAAGAATTACCAAATAGCTGGATAACTACAGCAGAGCTAGTAAGGGAGATGGCTAGAAAGGTGCTTGGTATGACATCTGGACAGAGGAAGGACAATAAGGAGACATGGTGGAATGAGGAAGTACAGGAGAGTATACAGAGAAAGACGTTTGCAAAGAAAAAGTGGGATTGTCAGACAGATGAAGAAAGTAGACAGGAGTATAAGGAGATGAGGTGCATGGCAAAGAGAGAGGTGGCGTCTAAGGATAAGGCGTATGAAGAGTTGTATGAAAGGTTGGATACTAAAGAGAGAGAAAAGGACCTTTACTGATTGGCTAGACAGAGGGACCGAGCTCGGAAAGATGTGCAGCAGGTAAAGGTGATAAAGGATAATGAGGGAAACACTCACAAGCAAGGAGAGTGTGTTGAGCAGATGGAAAGAGCACTTTGAGGGGCTGATGAATGAAGAGAATGAGAGGGAGAGAAGGTTGGATGATGTACGGATAGTGAATCATGAAGTGCAGTGAATTAGCAAGGCGGAAGTAAGGGCAGCTATGAAGAGGATGAAGAATGGAAAGGCTGTTGGTCCAGATGACATACCTGTGGAAGCAAGGAGGTGTTTAGGTGAAATGGCAGTGGAGTTTTTAACTAGAGATTGTTTAATGAAATCTTGGAAAGTGAGAGAATGCCCGAGGAATGGAGAAAGTGTTTTGGTACCGATTTTTAAGAATAAGGGTGATCTGCAGATCTGTAGTAACTACAGAGGGAGTAAATTGATCAGTCACAGCATGAAGTTATGGGAAAGAGTAGTGGAAGCTAGGTTAAGAAGGGACATGATGATTAGTAAGCAGTATGGTTTCATGCTGGGAAAAGCACATGTTTGCTCTGAGAGTGTTGATGGAGAAGTACAGACAAGGTCAGGAGTTGCATTGTGTTTTTGTAGACTTAGAGAAAGCATATGACAGGGTGCCTAGATAGGAGTTGTGGTATTGTATGAGGAAGTCAGTAGTGTCAGAGAAGTATGTAAGAGTGGTACAGGATATGTATGTTTTAAATATATTTTAGCAGTGTCAAAGCAATAAAGAGTTTCTATCATCATGTCTAAACATCTTCAGCTGTGTGGTGTTATAAGCATTCTAAGACACTTGTATTTCTTTACTTAACAAATCCCTTCTTAAGTGTACATCAAGTACTAAAGCATCCTCTTTAAGGAATATACAAGTTTGGAATGGTTTCTTACACACACACACACACACACACACACACACACACACACACACACACACGAGCTGTTTTCACTTTGAACTATCTGTTAAAATAATAGTTTAGGAAGACATTAATTTAAAGAAACCTAGACAGTAACTCTGTTAATTTATGCACACATCATATGTTAGGATCTATTTTGCATGAAGAGCAAACTCCTGTCCTAAAACTTTTGTACTCTATGGTAGATAACTGCTTATTTGTATTCAGTGATTTGTGTTTCAGATAGATCCGATGGAAAACAGGAATACATACAGCTATGATCATTTCAAAAATGCATTTTGTCTTTCTATCATGTCATTGCACAGATCACAAAAAAGCATCAGTCATTCATGCACATGGTTATACAAACATACACACACATATACACACATACACTTTTGATAGCTGCCATTTCAAAATGTGTGAATTTTTATATTTGTCATGTGTGGCAGTCTAATTCATCTGCATTTTATTGATATAATTATTCTGCTATTCATTTTAACTAGGCTTGCTGAAGTTTGCAGATGACCTGGGTATGGGTGGAACAAATATTCAGACTATTTCCCTTGGTCAGGGCCAAGGACCAATTGCAGCTAAGATGATAGAAGATGCTATCTCCACTTGTGGGGGACGAGACAAGCTGGTCTAGTCTATTAGAAATTATGAAGTTAAGGAACTGTTGGGTGAGTGCATTAGAGCAGGAATAGTTCATCCAGTTTATGGCGGGGTAGTTGAAGTGTTAAGAAGTTTGTAGAAACATAGATTCGTACTACTGTCCTTATTGGCAACTTTAAGCATAGCCAATTACCCAATGTGAGAATCAAACTATACACCTTGGGTTTGTAAACAAATTAACCAGGCCAAAGTCTTACAACTAACACATTTTCCAGAAGCATAAGAATCCAGATTTTAAACAAAAATTTTCTTTATATTACATAAAATAACAAATATAATTCTCCTGTCACAGTTAAGATATTTTACAAATGCAATTTCACAGTGCAGTTTTACCTTTAGATTTTACAAAACTTAAATCCATCATACAAATGAATTACAGTCTAGTTAAGAAAGGAAGAAAAAATTCAGCTATCACATTTTAAATTTAGTTTCTGTACTATGGCATCATATCTACAATGATATAGGCACACATATACAGTAAATGTGCAAAGGGCAAGCTGTCTGTCATGCATAGCACTTATGTTCTGCATTTTTAAGGTTAGGCAGTACAGCTGTGATAATGTCTTTGTCATATGGCACTTCAGAGAATTAAATGTGGAGTATATTGGCAGATACCTGCAGTACATTGTTAGAAATGCACAGTGACTAAATACCAGGTGCATCAGTAAAGTAAACATGATATGTGTCTGTAGTATGGATTTTAAATACGCCATGATTTTCCAAACTATGAATGCAATTGTGCAATCTACATGATATTATATCAAACAATGGTAAAATCTAGTGGTAGTACTCTTTATTTGCATTTTATTACCCTCCAGTAAGATTATCTGCATTGCTGTGACATGGCTCCCAACATGTAGGGTGTGTCAAAGAAGTTATTAGAAAAAATAAAATACACTTTATACACTGTGAGGCCAGCACTTATAGACAGATTCAGTAGTGTCTTAAGTGCCAAACTATTTTTGCTTCAAAAGAAACGACTACAGATGTCAAGCATTTTTCATAATGTCTAGAAGGTATATGCATAACTTGACAGCTTATAAATAGTAAAACTTCTTGCATTCACCATGGGGGCAAATGGATTTGTTTTCTATGGTGCCATCAACTTTATCTTTTGTATGTGCCATGTCTGAACAACTGCTAAGACCCTACTTAATGTGCACAGCAATGTCTGTATTCATTGACTTATTCCTCTCTACTTCCAAAGAATTGTTAATCACAGCCAAATTTATACTAAAATTGATTTCTGTAGTGGGTTATTTCCCAGTTAAATTATGAAAAATCACTTACTAAATCTGTGCTTAAAAATTCAGCACTGGACAGCTTGTGCACTGCATTAGCTTCAGCAATGCTCAAAATTTAAGGTGGATACTTCTGTTATTTTTTTCATATTCACTTGCATCATCTGATAACTTTGTCACAGCTTGAATTTACATATATTCAGTATCAACAAAATGCACTGTGTAATGGTAGGACCTACCCTGTTACACATTACATCATAAGTATTATGTGACACTGCATAAAGCAATATACTGACTACGCCTTTGCATGTCCATTAACTATATACTGTTGTTAACAGTAACTCCCAAATACTTTTTTAGCACACTGGAAGCTTGCAATAGAAGATTATGCCTGTCCTGTAGCAGTAAACAAAAAGTGAGAATGTATTATTACTACCAACATAATTTGTCAATGTACCTAATAAATACCAAAACTATACCTTTTTCAGTTTCAGATTTTTATTACACCAAAGGTAACTTCTGAATACAAACCTTGGTGATATATATATATACTGTAGTTTATCATTATTTGGGATGGTTGACTGTAATATGACTTCCATACATCAGTTTGTAAGTCAGAAGGTACACTAATGTAGCATGTCTGACATCTAACAAATATGCACAACATTAAACACTTGAATACATACAGCAACTGCCAACTCACAAGTCATGGTGCGACTTAAAAAACTGTAAGCATTCCTCAGACTTATCAAAATGTCAGCATTGTGAAGATAACATTTAATAAATACATCATGGTTAAATCAACTATTTGGTTTTCTATACTGTCACATAAAAAGTACACATTAAACAACTGCTGGCTATAACTGAAGATTAAACCCTACCATGCATCTTGTCACAAACATTATATAAAGTTGCATAAAACAGTATGTTGATTTCCTTCTTGCACATCCTTTAGCTATTTCACGCTCTTAAACATTAGTCTCAGCTATACAATTACTGTTTATAACGGCTCAATCAACTGGTATAGAGGGATAAAACCATTACAATCCTTATCTGACTAGTTGCCAGGAGGTCACCTTTTGTCACTGACAAGAGGGAAGAAAAGAAGGACAAGGGTCGCCATATTCACCTTTGTTGAGGGAGAAGCAACTGGGCCATATGTGCATGAAGGGCTTCGCAGTTGGACTCGCAGTGGAAATGGGATCCCTTAGGCACTTGTCACAAGAAGGCAGGTCAAGGCAGGATGTCTACTTTGTAGAAAATCTGCGAGGAAGTGATAATCCCTGAAAACACCGATCTTAAGCACACAATAAGCTTTCCACCAGTACTTCCCAGCTCAGCTAGGAGAAATCAGCCCTCTCCTGCCACAAGAGTGCAGGCTTTGACCCTTGTAAAATGACTGGTTTGGAGCCCAGGTGTTAGGAACCAGAAAAATAGATGCCTACATGCACTAAGAACAGCAGCTATAATGTATTTAGATTTTACTACAATTGCAGAACAGCAGCCCTTACAGCAGTGTAAGAATGCAACTTAAAACTAAGCAAGTGCAGGAAAAACAGTAAATAATGCAATGAAAATAAGCTATCCCAGTGCAAAATAATGCTTCCGTTTTTTTATTGCCATAAATGGCTTCAGATACAAGCAAAATCTCTGAAAAACTCTAGTGTTGTCAGTAAGAAATTAACAGCTCTGAATAACTGAGGCAAGACTTGTGCAAACGCCAGACATATATAAGCAGAAAAAAAGCATGTTATTTCTCTTATTAAAAAAAATGAATTGGCTTTTAATACAGACATTATAAATAAAATATGTTCAATACTGTACACTGTTTAAGGGCCTGTGTTTTTTAACATTCTCGGGTGAGAGCAGGCATAAAATGATAGCATTTGAGTGGTACACAAAGTAAAAATGTAATCAAATGTTGAGTAGATTTGAGTTATGCCTTGGTTTAGTTTAAAGAGCAATGTAGATATTTTATTTGGGAGACAGTAGCTTTGTGGTCTAAGACCTATGAAAGTGTGAAAATATCGCATATGATTTGAGTAGCACGGAAGAAATACAGGGAATCTATTATTTTGTTCACCTTGTTACCCAGCTATATCACCTGTATTATTTTAGCAGTTTCTGGGGATTCTGTTCCAACCCATTGAGCAAGTGAGAATTTTGGGACCAGGTCAACTGAAAACTGATTAACATTGATACCTGGGGACAGCACTTCATTGTAGGGAATTTGTCAGATATTGACATCAGCAACATATGTGTAGATCACATAGTTGTTAACAAAGGCAAGAATGGGATCCATAGGAATATCTCAGTGTGAGATGTAGTAGCAGCTGTCCAAGGGTTGTACAGACTATTTTTTCAAACATATACTTACACATTTCATTATGCAGACAAAAGAGGGTGCTTTGGAGCTAGGATCACTGGACATTACTTAAGCAAACTGCACCATGAACAGATTACATGTACCACATGTATGCATGCTTTGCAAGAGCAACTGCTGTCTTTATTATAGTCCATCTGCTATCTTCTACCACTATTTTTCCTTCCAGTGCTGTACTCCAAAATGTTTTTGGTAGACAGAAGCTTTGTTTTACCATTTTGTCCATCTGATTTCTTTCATTGTCAGTATCTTGGATAGTAAGTGGCCAGTATGGAGCTGAGAATTTTGTGTGTTGTTAGTCTGGCATGAATGACTGTGTGTGTGTGTGTGTGTGTGTGTGTGTGTGTGTGTGTGTGTGTGTGTGTGTGTGTCTACTGTCAGCAGACTGTACCTGGTAAATTTGGTTGCGAGGCCTTTGTTCTCCACATGTATATTTTTAGTTCTGAAGATGTCAGTTGGATCAGAACTGCTACTATCATTTTAAAAGGCAGCTTTTTATAATGGATCTAATCAGTTTAAAATACAGATAAAAATTATAGGGATTTGTACTGGATTTAACCCCTTAGAGAAATGTCCACTCAAAATGCTCTGGAGTAATTCTTTTAGTAGGAAAGATATATAGAGTAGTACTTTAAAAGTCTAGCAAGACAAAGGTGTTCAGATTTTATTTTTTAGACAAACATACTTAAGAGTTACAAAACACTAAAGTAACTTCTTGAAAATACAGTGGTTGTAAGAAACACATTGAACCTGACACTTAACTGAGATTACACTATGTCAGATAGAAGTAAAATTAACATAGTCTTTCTCCAGCATAATGTAGTCTCAAACTCTGGACAAACATGTTAGCTAGAGTAGGATTTTTTTTTTTAAACACCTTTATTGAATTATCACTTGTGACATAGGCAAATTTACATTTATACAAAGTACTCAAACTGTATTAACAAATTAACATTAACAAACTTTATACTCCACATATATTGTCATATAACCTAAGCATCATTGCATAAATTATTCAGTTCCTGCCCCCTTTTTTAAAACAAGCAACATCTTTATTAAACCATCACTTATGACATAAGCAATCATACATTTGAGCAACTGTGAAACAAGCACTTTTGGGTTTTGGGGGTTTACTTTGTAATAATGAACCTAAACTTACAGTTACTACTGCCTCATCTAATTGTGCAGTGCAAGTGCTGAAAGAGTCAACTTTTAAGTACTTTTGCAGAGGGTCCTGCACTACCCCAGTATTGAGGTTCTTTCCCTTTACCATGGATATCTAATTAGATTGTCTCCAATGTTGAACCAGCTCTGAGGAATTGAAAATGTACTTCCTTTTCTCAATGTTGAAGCAACCTCTGAGGAAGTATATGGTGTAGGGGAAGAGTCCCCACATTTAGATGCAGGGAGTACAGCCCCCAACAAAAACTATGTATGGACTGCAGTTTTAGTTTTGGTGGCTTTCTTGGCAGCAGTGAATTCATCCAATGCAGACTTGTGATATATATATATATATATATATTTGTTAAATAAATGCATACCTCTTTATTTATTAATATAAAAGAGTATAATAAAATGTGTATATTTGGCAAAGTGTAGTATTTGCAGACCTATTTATTAATAAACACAGATAAAGAGTGAGATAAAATGTGTATCTTTTAGAAAGTGCAGTATTTTTTCACTATCCTAGTCATAGCCAAATAAACTTCCTTTTCATCATAAACTCACAGAAAATGTTGAAGCTTGCACCAGGCCATTTTTATTAAAAAAAACATTATGAGCCTTCATACCACACATCAAGGAACTTCATGAGAATAAATCATGGTTTCATCAAATCTTTATAAACAATGACCAAAACTCACAGAACCGAAATATACCAATGAAAACTATCCAATCCATCTGTTGTCTAGCAACAACATTAAAAACATCAAGAATAGTAAAAAAATAAAAACACCTCTAGAACAATCTCCATATTTCATTTTTGTATAAAAAGTTATATTTTTAAAAAGGCAATTATTTAAATATATACATATATTTCAAGCTAATGTCTTATAAACAAACTTTCCTAAGCAATAAGTCATCACAACCTTTTCAAAGTCAGTTTACTATTAATAACTGTGGGGCTGTGCAGCATTAAGTAACATTTGCTAATGGAGTTCTCTAGCCTCTAACAAAGCCTCCCACTCCCGAGAATGGAATTTATACCTTCTCCAATAAAGGAATGTACATTTCTTAAAGTTAAGGCAAATATGGGCATGGTCTACTAAGGGTATGTTTTTCTATCCATTTTCTTAAACAGTATAATAATGTTGATGTATTCATACACTTAAGGATCTGCTTTTCCCAAATAAAATATTGGTCACCTTACACAAAGGGCAATATACACAACACCCTTCATGCCACAGTCAAATTTTCCATTACAGGAAATGACTCTCAGGAAATTATCTGCCATTTTATTAGGCAAATCCAAAGTATACAGACACTGTGAACAAGCACCACACTTACACATTCCATGGGTAACTTTACAATGCCCATCAGGTTTAAATATCTTTTCAAAGTGAAACTTCATGTTCTTGCCCTTTTAAATACAAAATCAGGGACTTCACCTAATTTGCCTTTTATCTCTAAGGTTCCAGACTGAAATTTGTAATCATGGCATCCTTGACTTCTTTAGCTTTATGGTTATAAAGCCATAGTTGTAGAAATGTCCTTCCCATAAGTGGTTTTCTTAATTATATGCTCTGAGTGTTTAATAACAGATTGAAACTTCACCCACCAACCCACTTGAATCCCCTCACTTATTTCAGCAACCAGTGATTGAAGGTATCCTTGATCAATAAACATACTTTTTAGTATCTCCATTATTTGATAAATTGAAAGTCATTAGATACAGCTGGTACAGTATTACCATCTGCCCATGACAATATTCTTCTTTTGCCATGGAGGGTGAAACTATTATAGTATAACATACTGTTTAAATATGTTGCCTTCCTATACATACCCATATCCACATTTTAATTGAAGTTGTATCCTAAACATTAAAGTTAGATCCATACTTTTTTAATAACAGTCTTAGTGGTAGTTGAATTATGGTCATAAGTCAAAACACAAGTTAAAGCTATATCAATGTCATTGTTGTTAAGTCTAGATAGAGACTCGATGTCGCATTAAGGGTGCGTAGTTAGTATGCCTACCTTTCAAAACTATGGTCTCCTGTTCATCTAACAAATGTGTCGGGTAGTTCCTTTGTTTAAAATTCCCTTTAGGATAGCTAGTTCTCTAAAGAAACAAGAATCCTTTGTAATTAGTCTTGAAAGTCTGATCATCTGACTTATGACCAGATTCTTTTTCTGCCAAAATGGGTAGTTGCTGTCAAAATGAAGAAAACTATTCGAATTGGTTGGTTTCCTGCTTACTTAGCAACAGTGAATTAATTCACTGTAGAATTATCTGATATGTACGTCTTCATTAAATAAATGAAGATATGCTCATTTATTTATTAATGAACACTGATAAAAGTGTGATAAAATGTCTGTCTTTGACAAAATGTAGTATATTTTCACTATCGTAGTCATGCATCAAGAATTTCTTTTGCTTTTTCCATGTTTTTAAGCATTTATCATGCATCATCATTTAGGAAAGCTCCTCCCTGTTTATAATGAAAAATAAAAGACAAACTGCTCACTCAAAGTAAACACACTCATATAAAATAATTTCTGAAACAGCACCATCCTAAATCAGGCTCCTGGAAATGGAATTCATTAAATCTAAAAAAAAAAAAAAAAAAAAAAAACTAAAAGCATAAAAATAAAACACAGAATATAGTTCACAACAAAAGAGGATCAGAATAACTGTTGTATTGAATTTAACATTATCCTCAGTACACTGCTCAAAAAAAATTGCATCCAAAATGGAGTAGACTGCCCACAATACAAGCATCTCAGCCATATTCAGTACACTGTTTATACAATTAATACAGCCGCTTGAAATGAAGAATCAATAAAATAAATTAAATTAAACAAATAATTAAAATAGGGAAAAATAAATGGGATATATAATGGTGCACAGTGTGTGAAATGTCTTGTACTATAAGGTTAGAAAACTCAATGTTGTGACTCAAAGCTTGATCACACATCACAAAATTCCTCTATCTCTCTGGCCACTGGACCAGTCCAAACAAACACTTTTTTTTTGTTTTGAGCAAAACTGCTTCCTTAAACCAACAGCACAAAATATTTTGGCCTGGATTCCAAGTGGTTTGGATAGCACTGCAAAGAGCCTCCGCCATTCTGTAATGATTCCCTCAACCTACCAGTCAGGCTCACTCCAGTATAATACTATGCCAGGGGCCAAATACACCTAATATAGGACAGTGTGTCAAAATCTAAACACCATATACGGCAGGCTACACCCATGTAAAATTGTATATAAATGAACCCCATTACCTGTACACGGTATCATTTGATGATGGTCATTTCTACCGCACAGTTCTAGTCACTCCCCAGTTACTTTCACCAGCTGTGTATTGGATTATCAACTTGTAGACCCATCAGCTTCAATGTGCCTCTGAAGTTTGTCGCAATCCTTATATCTCTGGGACATTATACACCAATGCTGCAGTACTGCAGTAACCAAACATATTCCTTTTTGTATTTATAACTATTCTTTAATATTTTTATTTTAACTTGATAAAGATGATAGCGGACCACCATGAAAAGCAAAAATATTTTTAATATAAAGACAAGATAAGTGCTTTCGCGTACATCACAGGTACGCTTCATCAGATCTCAATTAACCAAGCAAAAGCTAACATTATATACATTATCATTGATTGAAAACACTCAGAAGCAAGTAATTAATTAATTAATCAAGTGATTTAAAAATTATGGCTCAAGTTCCTGCAATGTATATATACTTGCACAATAACATTTCATGTAATACAACCCAGAACCCAAAAATCAATTGATGAAAATTCTCAAACTAGATATATTCAAAATGAATACTGACAATAATCATGATAGTAAATAAAGAATGATAAATAAATTGATATTTTATAAATGACATAATTCTGTCTGCATGTGTATATACCTAAATATATTACTTTGCTGTAGGTAGCATGTATACATCTGATTGTATATATATATATATATATACATGTAGTGCCTAGATAAAATCAATGTATAAAAACATAAATGGTATAACATAAATATTAACTAAATAAGATACTTAAATACTCTAAAAAAGGTGCTGCCACCTATTTCTGTTATGCATGCAAACATAAATAACCAGGTCAAACTGTCAAATTCATAATAATGTATATATCTAAAACTATAATAAATCTAAAAACAGAATCTGATCTAGTATTAAGCACATTTATCTCATCCGTGGCTACTGAAACCCTTATTTCAATTTACGTGCTTCAAGTAAGGGTTTAATAGTAATAAACTGATTAAGACCTGGATCCTGGTGTGCTCGTAGCCTAAATATCCATTCAAGTTCTACTTTTTCCAGATGGTTCATGTTATTTCCACCTCTCTTATTGGGGCGTATTATTTGCAGTACTCTGAATTTAAAACTATGTCCTAAATGGGACATAGAATGCTTAGCTAAAGCATTACGTTGGTCAGATTTCCTGATGTCATATGTGTGGTTATATATCCTGTCCTTCAGTCTCCTGGTTGTCATGCCTACATAAAAGGCATGGCATAGATCACAATTAGCTAAATATATCAAATTTGTGTCATCACAGGAGGCAAAGAGCCTTGGCTCAAATTTGTAATTCAGTGTCGGATGTATAAAGATCTGTTCTCTAGTGATCATTCCACACATATTGACTGTAGGGTTGAGTCCCAAAGCTAAGAAAGGGTGGCTGGAGGAGAAACAGAGGGAGCGGTCACAAAACCCTGCAAAACCGCAGAAGCAAAACCTGCCCTGGATTTAGAATAGAGAGGGAGGTTGTAATGCTTAGAAAAAGTATGTACAGAACTCCAAGTAGCAGCTTCCAAAATATCCTTGGTAGGAACCCCACAAAGAAAAGCTGCTGAAGTAGCAGTAGCAGTAGCCCGGGTAGAATAAGTCCTAACATTAACAGGAACCGGATTGCCATGATAAGAGTAACAGAACTTGATGCAATGGGCAATCCACTTGGAAATAGTTTGCTTAGTGATTGCTTTCCCCTGAACAGTGGGAGCATAAGCGACAAACAACTGATCAGATTTCCGGAATATCTTGGTCCTGTCCAGGTATAGACGAAGCTGTATGTGCACGTCTAGAGAGTGCAAAAGACTTTCTTCCTCACTTTGAGGATTAGGATAAAAGGTAGGCAAATGAATAGACTGATTCAAGGCCACTGCCGAAACCACCTTGGGCATAAATGTGGGATTAGTCCGTAGAGATACCCTGTCCTGATGAAAAATAAGGAAGGGTTCCACAGCCATGAGTGCTTGCAATTCTGAAATTCTTCTAGCAGAGGTAATAGCTAAAAGGAAAGCAGTTTTCCAAGACAAAAATTTTAAATCTGTGGAAGCTGCAGGTTCAAAAGGAGACAAAGTTAATTTCTCCAAAACATAGTTAAGATACCAAGTGGGAACAGGAGCCCTTATAGGGGGCCGAATATTCTTAGCCCCCCCTAAGAAATTGTTTAAGTAATGGATGAGAAAAAATCAGAGGATCCGTATCGTAATGTGCAGAAATAGCAGAAGCATGAAGCTTAATAGACGAAAAAGATAGGCCCGTATGTAATAACTCTGTCAGATACTGTAAAATCAGAGGAATGTTCGGAACAGAAGAATCACCACCCTAGACGTGACTCCAGGAGCAAAATCTTTTCCATTTTCCCACATAAGATTTTCTAGTGCTGGGCCATCTAGCTTCAAGGATTACATCCAATACCTGTTTGGAAAGGGCAGAGGTGTTTACAGACCCTGGATCCGCCAGGCAGCTAGATGCAGAGTCTTGACATGACTGTGCAGTATCCGGCTGTCCTGTTGAGACAGTAGATGAGGGATTGGAGGCAGAATCCAGGGAGGCTCCTGAACCAAGTTCATCAGAGTGGAATACCAAAATTGCCAAGGCCAACTGGGAGCCAGTAGAATCATGTGCGGTCTGTCCTGTTTTATCTTTAGAAGTACTCGAGGTAGAAGAGGAAAGGGAGGAAAAGCATATACTGAGAGGTGTTTCCAGCTGAATGAGAGGGCATCCACTTTCCATGCTAGTTTGTGGTAGGTCCTTGTGCAGAATGTTGGAAGTTGATGATTCTGAGGGGATGGAAAGAGATCTATGTCCGGACATCCCCAAGACTTTATAATCACCCTGAATATCCGAACATCCAACATCCATTCATGTGGATCTGAAATGCGTCTGCTCAAGGCATCTGCCAGAGTGTTGTCTTTCCCTGGCAAGAATTGCACCTGTAAGTCGACACTGCAGGTCTGAGCAGTGTACCAGAGATTCATGGCTAATCTGCATAGGGGGTAAGAGTGGGAGCCCCCCTGCTTGTTGATGTACCACATCACTGTAGTGTTGTCTGTCCATATCAACAATTGTCCTGGTAGAAGAAGGTCCCTGAAGGCTATCAGGGCATTCTGTACAGCTAGCATCTCCTTCAAATTTATGTGTAGGTGCATTTGTTCCTTCGTCCAAACACCCTGAAGACATCTCCCGTGCATGTGGGCTCCCCAGGCATACTCTGAAGCATCCGTTGTCAGAACTTGGTCGGTCAATGGAGGACACAAAGGCTTCCCCTTGTTCTGTAGACAGGCTTCGGCCCACCAAAGAAACTCTCGCTGGAGACAAGGCAAAATTGTGACCACTGTTTCCAAACTGAGGTAATGCTGAGACCAGACACTCTTGAGGTACCACTGCAGTTTCCTCATATGCAGCCTTGCATATGGTATTAGCAGAATGCAGGAGGCCATGTAACCCAAAGCCTGCAGAATTTTTCTTGCAGTCAGCTGTTTCATTGAAGCCAGGTGTCGGAAAAAAGAAGCCAGTTTTGTCTGGTGTCAAGGAAGCCATCTGGGTTGAAGTACTCAGAAGAGCACCCAGGAAAGTAATCTGTTGTGTGGGTACCAGATTTGATTTCTTTAGATTCAGTGTGAAACCGAGGCACAGAAGAAGATGCTGCACAAAAGCTAGATGCCGAAGTAGAGTGTCTTTGTCGTCCGCTTGAAGAAGACAGTCGTCCAGATAAGGGTAAATTTGAATCCCGTTCTGTCTGCAAAATGCCATTACTGGTGCCAGGCACTTGGTAAAGACCCTGGGCACAGTAGATAAGCCAAAGGGCAGCACAGAGAACTAGTAATGTTTTGAGCCCACTTTGAAACCCAGATACCTTCTGCACTCTTGCCTTATAGGAATATGCAGGTAAGCGTCTTTTAAGTCCAAAGTCACCATCCAAGCGTTCTTGCCCAACATAGGCAGCAGCTGCTGCAGAGTGAGCATCTTGAATGTTGGTATATCTAGGAAGGTGTTTAGTACAGAGAGGTCCAGGATTGGTCTCCACGAATTTTCCTTCCTGGGAACCAGGAAACGTCTGGAAAAAAACCTTGCCCTATTTCTAAATTTGGTACCAATTCTATGGCCCTCATAGCCAGGAGGGACTGAACCTGCCATTGTGCATCTGCCCACTGACGATTTGGCATAGTGTGGAAATGAAATCTGTAACCTCTTGAGACTATGTCCAGAACCCATTTGTCCCAGGTTATGTGGTTCCAATTTTGATAAAAAAAATAAATCCTTCCCCCCAAAGGGGCTTCCAGGTGAGGAGCCCCTGGAACCAGAAGGGGAGAGTCATAAAGACTGTTTTTGGTAGGGTTGAGACTTATCTTCACCTCCCTTGGGAGAGGGGGCACTCCACTGCCTATTCCTAAAATGGGACTGTGACTGTCCCCTACCTCCGGAATGCCTGAATCTGCCTCTCTGAGACCTGTCCGAGTCCGGAAAGGACCAAGGTTTAGTTGGCCAGTGTCTTCTAAATCTAGGAGGTTGCACTTGTAGAAAATCCTTAACCGTCTGCAATTGGCTTTGTCTTCCATTTTCTTCAATACCTCTTCAGCTTTGGACCCAAATGCAACATCGCACTGCAAAGGGGCATCCAAAAGTTTGGCTTTAATCTGATCCGGCAAGCTTTGATCTCTTAACCAAGCATGTCTTCTAATAACAGCACCAGTTGTTGCAGCCCTACAAGAAGCTTCCAAAGAATCAAAACCACAATGCAGGGTATGTTTACCCATTTGTTCAATAGCATGCAATAAATCCTGTAACTCCTGATTATCCACACCAATAGACACAGCTGACATCTTTTGTTGAAATACAGACAAAAGGTATTGCTGATACTTCAGCATATGAAATTGACAGTTCAAAGCCCTAATAGACAATGTAGCAGATGTATAAACCTTTTTATCCCATCTCTCCAAAGCCCTGGACTCTCGGTCAAAGGGAATAGGATTTTTAGCAGAGGCTGCTTTAACACCCTTAGAACCCTGAGAAATTGTTTCCGGATCAGGCAAAAGATTTTTAAAAAGAAATTTATGAGAATCTGGAACCCTATAATACCTATCCAGTTTGGCCGGAGTAGGGGGAAAAGAATCAGGAGAGAGAAAAGCTTCTGAAAAAACATCATCAACAATGTCCAATACAGGGGGAATAGCCAGAGGCTTATACTGTGGGAGAAGAAGAAAATCCCTAAGCCTTTTCTTGGATTCAGAGAATTCCTGCCCTTCCCAGTGAAAATGCACCCTCATATCATGCAAAGTTTCACCAAAAGAATAATCCTCAGGAGGACAGGCGGAAGGAAAGGAATATTCAGCATCAGAATCCTCATAAAGAGAAAAAGCATAATCCCACTCAAGGGAAGAAGCAGAAGAAACAGAAATTTGGTCTGAAGAATCATAATCGGACTGTAATCTAGGCTTCTTGTCAGGAGTGGGATGAGAACCCCTATTCATAGTTAAGAGATCTTCAGCCATCCTAAGCATCTGCCTCTGAGGCCTAGGACCCTGATCAAAAGGTGCCTGTGCTAGCCACTTCACTTTAGCTGGAGCCTTAAACTTTGACTTAGCATGTAAACCTGAATCCACATTTACAGGAAGCTGTGAAGGCTTGAGAACTCTCTCAGAAGCCAGTACCTGCCTACCGGCTCTGGACCCAACTGAAGGAGCAGTATCCGAAGGTCCAGTCCCTGGCAATTCTGAAGACCCCATCAGCTCCACACCGGAGTTGGTACAGGCAATTGGTTCAAAAGAGGCAGACTACAGGGGCTGCAAAGGTGCCTCTCTGATGACCGTCGAACCAGCAACTGGCAATAACTGAGTAACATCCTTTGCTGTGGACCTCAGAGGCCTGTCTGCATCCCTGCACCTCTTACACACCCCAGAAGCCAGAAAATAATCTGAAGACATGTTATAATTAAACCTTTTTCCAAAATAGTAAAAGGAAAAGTTATATCTACGCCTAATAGTACGCTGATTAAATCTAGCACAAAACACACAATTAGCAATGTCGTGGTCAGGACCCAGGCAGGGAATACAGTAAGAGTGAAAATCCCTATGAGGTATTTGCTTCCCACAAGAAATACAATTATTAACTTTTTCTGACATCTGACTGGAGCAAGAAAAAGACCTCCCCAATGAGGTAGTTATCTGTAAAAAATGAAAATCTTGGGATTAGATCCAAAAACAAACAGGAACAGGCTGACTGGCATCAGTGAACTGCAAAGGGCACTGCGCGGCAAGAAAGACTGGGGAAATGGCGTCAGCTGAGGTCTTTATACCTTCCGGCGCATTGACGTCAGGATAAATGCGACCTCAGCTGGCGCCCGATCCAGACTTTGGGATTCTGGCCAATCGGGGGCTGCTGCTAGCAGGAAGAACCCTACAGTGATGACTGCAACAGTGAACCACGAAGGACATCTGAAGTTGTATTCACCAGTTGTGGTGAGGAGTGAGAACTGAAGTTGTATTCCCCAGTTGTGGTGAGGAGTGAGAACTGACGTATTCCCCAGTTGTGGTGAGGAGTGAGAACTGAAGTTGTATTCCCCAATTGTGGTGAGGAGTGAGAACTGAAGTTGTATTCCCCAGTTGTGGTGAGGAGTGAGAACTGAAGTTGTATTCCCCAGTTGTGGTGAGGAGTGAGAACTGAAGTATTCCCCAGTTGTGTTGAGGAGTGAGAACTGAAGTTGTATTCCCTCATTATTGGCTTTGTTTGTCCAGGTTTTTTGTGCTAAGAGGTTGAGAGCTATCTAATAGCCATTAAGTTTCAGTCTTCCTGTTTTGCAAACTGCTGATTTAGACTGTAGTGCATATGGTTCTGGGTTCAAGACATGCATGGTGGTAACACAGCATTTTATTCTAGCAACTTTCCAAAATTATACAAGCAATGTTTAAAATGTGTCCCTGGTTTTTGGGCTTTTGCACCCCCCCCAATAAATGTTGGCTTTTTCCAGATTTCTTGTGCTGCAAAGTTCAAAGATACAGCTGAGTGTCGAGTACATTTTACAAGGAGCTGAGAGCTGCAAGGGAACTAAAGTTTAGTGCTGCTTATGCTGTCTACTTATATTCTTAATAGCACAACAGGTGGTGTACTTGCTTTTGATACAGAAGGCTGTGGGTTCTTCTCCCACAGTAGGTAATTGCATTGCTGATACTGTACTGTGTTGTAAAGGGGGGTGGATGCTGTAGTCCTTTTTGGCAAAGATATCTAGTAGTAACTATGAACCTGTTATCAGTTTGCCATCCATTCCCTGTTGCAATATTACTAGCGTATCACTTTTTTAATGCAACATAGGCAATTTATTTCTCAAGGGCAACAGGCACTTTAGTTGTAGATGAAACAATGAAATATAAAGTTGTTTGCTAGCAGCAACTGCTTCATTAGTTACAGATTTCTTTAATGTGGAATTGTGTAGATGGCTTTTACTAGTTCAGAGATTGTGCATATTTACTGATACTGGTGGACTGTAGAAGTTTGAGTAGACTTTTATGATGGAAATGTTCTGAACTGGGATGTTTTGTCATTATTGGTGCATGCATTTTGTTTCATTGTTTACTGGAAAAAATGTTCAAAACAATAAATTTAAAATGCTCTCTAACAACTATACTGTATTGTACAAGGAATATAATTTAATACAATCAGGAAGGTGTATCAAAGAGCACGTGTATGTTCCATGTGCAAGGGGCCTATGATTTGAAAACAGCACAAAGTTAATCTTTATCTGCCACTGGCAAAATGTATTTTCTTTGAATGTGGGTTTCAATGCTGTTTCAATGAATGTGAGTTTCAAGGGCAGAGAAGTTTTAATGCTAAGTCTAATTTCATTGTGAGACTGCATTGCTTTGTTTAGCAGATATTTATTGGTGTTCATGCTGTAAAATGCAAAATAAAACTTTTCTGGCAAATCATTTAGGAATGAAGTCACTAAATAATGACAGACATTAATTTTCAGACGTCATAACCTTCAGAAAAATGCATGCTAAAGCAAGACCTGTTATTCTATCAACTGTCTTAAGTTTATACAAGATCAATTTTTAGTACTGTTTGTATGTTCCCTCAATATATTTGGCCTTGTCCAGATTTCCTGCATTAAGAGGTTGAGAGGTACGTGCAAATAAATTGCTTTATAGAATTAGGAATATCCAAACCTCTCAACTGTTCCCAATTTTGGCTCAAAATGTTGCTCCCCCCTAATAATCCCTCCACAAAAAGCAATTTTTGGGAAGAAAACGTGGAGGCTTTACAATTATAAATAACTAATGATCAGAGTTATACATTACTTTTATTTCAGAAATGCATGTAGATTCTCTTAATTTTGTCAGCTGCTCAAGTTAACAGTGCTCATATTAAAATGGTGTCCCTTTTTTGACAGGTTCCCAGCTGTATTGTCTGGCAATTTTATATTTTTGCATCACATTTTTGGTCCGTTTTTCATAAAATTGTGGTTTTGTGCCAAATTAGTGGCAAATCATTAAAGACTGAAGTTAGAAAATAATGGCAGACATTTGAGTTTCAGATTTCATACCCTTCAGAAAATTCCTACTAATGCAAGACCTACTACTATTGTATTATCTTTCTAAATTTATAAGGGCAATATTTAAAAAAAAAGTCTTTATTTTTGGGCCTTTGCCTCAGTTTATTTATGGGTTTGTTGCTCTAAAAGGTTGAGAGGTATGTGTGTGTGTGTGTGTGTGTGTGTGTGTGTGTGTGTGTGTGTGTGTGTGTGTGTGGTAGGTAGCATACCTCTCAACTGTCCGAATTTTGCAGATTGTCCAGATTTTTGCCACATATTTTTTGTCTGTTCCTCATAAATTTTTGATTTTCTAGAAAATCATTGAAGGCTGAAGTTGCTAAATAATGACACATTTGAGTTTCAGACTTCATGTCCTTTAGAAAAAAATCATACTAGCACAAATCATGTTATGCTAGCAACTTTCTAAGTTCACGAGAGCATTATTTAATATCTGTCCCTGTTTATTTTAGGCTTTGTCCATATTTCTTGCACTAAGAGAGAGGTGGGTGTGTGTGTGAATGAAACACCCTAGTTAGGTGTAGCAGTTGGTTAGTAATTTACTCAAGCTCAAAACCTGTACATTAGTTACAGAAAACAAAAGCATGAATACTCTACCCCAACTACCATGCTGCATTTTTCAAAGAACTGACTTTCAGGTTAATTTTCAATTCAAAGAAACAAGTTTGAGTGAATTTATATTATATTACTGAAGAGGCATTACAGTGAATGCCTCTTCATCGATACTAAAAGAGCAAACCGTGAATTATGAGAATGGCCGTAGCTTGGCTGGGGAGGGGGGTAGCAGTCTGAGAGCTGTGAGTACAAATTTGAAAATTCTAGCTACACCCCTGCCTCATGCCAGCCTAAATTCTTGGTTTAAACATTAGTTTAGCAATATTATGGAAAAACAATATGATATAAGGTAACCATTTGAAATGTTGAGACCCCCTAGACTGAGTCCCAAAACACAGAGACTGTAAGGCCAAAAACACAGACTTCCATATACTAAGTCTGAGATGGCCATTTCCTGGAATATTTCCTATTCTCCAAGGTATGGTGATCTCTGAGCTGATATATATATATATATATATATATATATATATATATATATATATATACACACAAGTTCAGGATGTGTGTGTGTGTGTGTGTGTGTGTGTGTGTGTGTGTGTGATGCGGGGGCAGGACAAAAATAAAGTTTAAAGGAGAGAAGCAATCTTTGAGATTTGCTGTTCTGAGTTTTGGGGTTTGTTTTCAGCTTGTTGGCACTTGGCTTCTTGAGTGCCAACATTTCAGTAGGGAGCCATGATATAAACATTTATAAAAATCATTTGTATGCCTTTATTGCCAGGATTTTACTTTGAAACATGGAAAGCTGTATGAGGAATGCCATCTAAGATTAAAAAAATATTAAATTTAATGCGGTTAGTGTGAATTTAGCTTTCACAACATTTCTCATGAGTAAATTCCCTGTCTACAGACTCATTTCACTATGATCCACCTTTGCATTTGCATTAGCATTTATTTATCAGTTAAAACATTACAATACATCTGTTAAGATGGCATTAACATATCTGGCTAAAGTACCACATTTCTTATGCATCTATTTATTTACTTTTGTCTTTCCTCACAGAACACCAAATTTCAACTAGCCAATGGCTTTCAGGCACCTGCTTGCAGTGGTCAGATATAATGTTTATAAACTACAACACCTCAACTGAAACAAAATCCCAGAATGGTGTCTAGCTGTTGGCCTTCAATGTGCTAATTTGAGGCTGATCAGGTTCAGATGTACTAGACCCCCCCCAGGTTACAGGTGTTTAGAGTACCAGAAGGCTAAGTGTTTTTTTTTCCATGCTTAGCTCTACTAGTTGAAAAACAGAGGTTACTTTGGTGAAGACAGGCTATTAGAATGAGATTTGCATTGTCTTGTCCTGCCCTGAAGAGGAGTTTGTAGAGAAGAGAAAATGGAGACCCAAGACTGCATTCCATACATTCTCCTTTCCAAGGCTAACACTACCTTTTGTAGTGCCTCCTTATACAGTCAGTTATTGTTATCAGAATCAACTCCTTTTTCCCAATTTCTACATGGAATTGGGGTGTTGCATCAACTGTTGTCATCTCTATCAATTCAGTGCCACTCTTCTACCTTCAACTGTCATGTCTTACTGGTACAGGCCTTCTCAAATGTAGTCCAACCTTCTGTTTGCTGGATGCCCTTGTTTTGTCTTCCTTCTTCCCATCTCTCACAAATCTTCTTCACCAGATCTGTTTTCCTGCACCTGTGACCAAACAGCCAAAATATGTTCTGTTTAACCATCTCTGCAATTGAAGCTACTTTGGCTTCTGCTCTGATATCTTAATTTCTTCGTTTGAGCCATGGTGTTAATCCTACCATGTGCCTTAGGCCCTTCATTTCTATCACCTCTAGCTTCCTTAACTGCTCTTCTTTCACTGCCCAGACTACTGTACTATACAGTAATACTGGTCGCACCACAGTTTTATACACCTTATTTTTCCACTGCTTCAACATTCAAGTGTTTACACATGTCCTGGGAAAAAAGATGCGGTTCTACATTATAAGTTTTGTTATTTTTGTCTCGGTATTGTGGTCTTCGATCTTATGGAATTTCGGTGTTTAAAAGTAGATCCATATATATATATATATATATATATATATATATATATATATATATATATATATATATATATATATATATATATATATATGGGTCTATGTCTCTTCAGCGAAAAATCAGTTGAGTGAACGGCATTTTCAGTTCACTTAAATCGAACATGCTGTTCGTTGAACTGATTATACTAAGATTGTTGTACAGCAAGGATTGGGAAATTTGCTCTTTCTTCACTGTAGTGCGATCTCAGAGTTTGTATATATAATTAGCAGGGGGTGTGGGGGGTAGTCCCCCACAAGAGTGGATTTTGATGAACGAACTGTCACTTCGCTGATGTGATATAGACTATATATATATATATATATATATATATGTGTGTGTGTGTGTGTGTGTGTGTGTGTGTGTGTGTGTGCCTGTGCATGTATGCATGTGTGTATATCAGGATCATTGTAAATGATAGCAATATTGCTTTAAATAAAGTGTGTATTAGTATAATATAGCTTATGTGATTAAGAAAGGTAAGACCTAGCTGGAGTAATTACTGAAGAGGTTGTCGTTATTGTTATTGTGTCTTTCGGCTTTTCCCAGTTAGGGGTCGCCACAGCGGAACTCCGGTCTGCTAATGATTGGTAGTTGATTTTTACATGCCGAGTTACCAGCCCTGACACACAACCTTCACCGAAGGTATGCCCATTCATGCATGTCTCCATGCAGAACACGCTGTAGCTGAGAATCGAACAGGACACAGTGTCTTACTGTGAGGCGACAACGCTGTTAATAAATCCATGGCTGAGTTGTAAGACAGGGCTAAGAAATACCTAGAACAGAAAGTATTTACCACTGCTTAAGCAGAACCTGGAGACCAAAGTAGCGGCTTTGTGAAAGAAAAGTTGCACACAAAGAAATCCAGAATGAGAAAGGTGGAATTTGTTTTCCTGAGAACACCAGAAGAAATAGTTACTACAGACTTTTTTCAAGCACTTTAGGTCTGAGTTAAAAGGTATTGTACTGTCTTATTTGTGTAAAGAACACAAGATTTTATATTATTTGGAAGAACCTGTATTTTGAGTTTATTGTACACAATAAACTTTATTTTATAAAGTAAAATATTTCCTCTGCATTACTTTCCATAATATGTATGTATATGGATATATACACATATACACATGTATGTGTATGTGTATGTTTCTGTGTTTATGTATTTATATGTAAACAAGCAACATTTGTCTATGAACTGATCAGAATAGCAGTTATACAGCTTTTTTAAGCATTCCACAGTGTGATATAGTTCCACCGCCATAGGAACACAAGGGCCTTCTCATTAACTAAGTCATCCATTTCTGAGCTCCTTGCAATCAATTCTTGTGTGAAGTGCTTAAGTGAAACAAGATGCTAAGCTAGTAGTCCTAACAGCCACCTGCCATTATCAAACCCGTTTCCAGAGTGCTGCACTTAATACTTCACTTGGCTGCAAAAGCATACTAACATTTGCAGACATGTGAACCCACAGGTAGCACCCATATGCACAGATGTGGCACCTGGTGTTTATTTAAAGATTGAGAAATGATCTGGTATAGTTGGGATGATCCTTCTCGGGGGCTAATCTAGTTTTGGTCATTCAGTCTACTTTCTTTGCAAAATACTGTTGTGCCTACCATTGTATGGCCTGATTTTGAACTACCCCTTTCTGGTGGTTCATCCTGTGGTAGACTTGGTAGATTTCACATCTGTCCACATCAAGTCGTGGGCCTGTGTCCTTATACATTCCTTGCTTTTGCAGAGGGAATCTTACCAGACTGTCCTCATGAGGTCTAGTGGTTTACACTTTTAGGGCTCTTCTTAGGATTACTAGCCATGCAGTTAATATGTTTTTACAGGTTTTTATGTTTTGATAAAATGTTGTCTTGCTTTTACTAGTTGCTGCTGAAACTGCTGCTTATTTATTTATATATAGTGCTATTCCTTTTTTTTCAGTTTCAGGATCACAGAAAAATGTGCCATTGTTAGCCCTGTTTGGCAATAGACATTACATGATCAGATATTAAAATATAGATGCATGCTTTTATCTATACATATAAAGCTGGTGCAGCCGTAGCGTTGTTGCCTCACAGCAAAAGGTTCTCCCATTTGATTCTCAGCTGGAGTGCGGGGAGTGCCTTCTGTGTGGAGTCTGCATGTCCTCCCCGTGGTTTAGTGGGCATTCGAAAGACATGCGTAAATGGGCGTGCCTTCGTTGAAGGTTGAACGTCGAGCTGGCACCTCAGCATTCATAAAAATCTACTGCCAATCATTAGTTGACCAGAGTTCCGCTGTGGCGACCCCTAACCAGGAAAAAGTCGAAAGACAAACAATAAAGCTATAAATCTGTATACAAGCAGTCTTAAGATACATTCCCCCATTTTTTATAGCTTCAATGTAAATGAAAGTATAACATAATTTAGCATAAAACTAAATCAGTCCTCATTGATGGCTGCAGATTTGTTTGACAATTGGTCACTTTTTTATCCTTATATTAATGACAGTACTTCATACTGCCATTTCCAGATATACATCTAATTTATACAGAAGTCATAAGAGATCTTGTGACTGAAATACTTGTTTAAGCTGCACATTCTTAAACCAGCTAAGCGAATACAATCTGATGTGAAATGTGAAAATACAAAAGACTTTTGTGTAGGCGTAACACTTTCTTTTGCAAATGAAAGTGACAGCTTATAACACTAGCTTCCTGCTACAAATGTTTTGACGTGAAGGGTAATTTATTTAATAGCATCACTGTATTACTCTTTTACATTTAAATTTTCAGTCGACACACTTCTGTGTGTCTCCTTTAATGACAGTAATATGGTGTTACTTCTTGGTCAGCTTTCAGACTGTGACAATCAGATTTCCTCAGCCCAGGGTCACATGCCATTATGTGATCTTTGAAAACAAAATTGCATTAAGTATGGAACCCGTAATGTTTCCATGGTGTATGTGAACTCTAAAGTAGAACGTGTAAACTAAGATATTTCTTCTATTCTGTTTTCATTGTGATGGGCAACATATTAGTATCTAGAGTGTGGTCCAACCTGAATGAATATCTCACTATTATATAAAAAGAATGCAGTAACCTGTTGCACTCATCCCCTCCCCCTAGTACCGTATACAGATTAGATAGCTCTTGTGTTCCCTAAGAAGATTAACAGAATAATTACGCTTAATTTTAACATAGCTTCATTTCTTAATAAAACATTGGTTTGTGATATTTTCAGTATATCTTATACTATGCCCTTTGATTACTAAAATACCACTCATGTTTATCAAGCAATACATGTTGGTCAGTCAGTTTGATGGTTAGAAAATACAATGAGAATTTCATTATTGAGCCGTTACCATGTTTCTGAATCAAATACCAGCACAATAAGACATCATTTCTAATGTTCTCCCTAGTGGCCCGTGTTTCACATTAGCAATGGCATCTCCTATATACATACACCCACTCAAAGACACTCATGCACACAAATGCACTTATCCAGACATTCATACAAACCCACATCCACTCATCCATAAATAAGTCATGTCACACTCAATTACATTCATGGAAAAATTCACTCATACCCCCCCCCCCCACATGCACATATTTAGACTCTTGGTTCCCTACCTAACCCCGCTAGTGTGACTACTCAGGCAGACACAAGTGGACACAAAGACATTCAGGTAGTCTCATCCATGCTTCTATAGACACACACACATGTCCTCACACATACACACAATAATACTAGTAAATCAGGGGCTGTCAACATTTTGAGGGGGTAACACATGGCTAATAAGCATTAGCTACTTCTCCAGTCTGCTGCATTAGCATGTGGCTTCACCCATAAGACCACTGTCTGCATGCACTAAGGTAAAACCTGGGGAAAGCCTCAGAGGGTGAACAGACTTGGAATCAGAATGGCTTATCATGATGCAGAAAGCTTCCAAAGCTAAGACTTACACATCATGTAAAGTGTTTCTGATTCCCAGTGATGGTCTTGTTTTTTTGTTGCCTTCCTATTTTGGTGTCTCTGTAACATTTGTTGTGCCTAGTGTGAGATCCTAAAGTTGTATATCCCAGTAAATGAAGATACCACAGAGTTAAATGGAAGTTGTAATTCTTTATTACAACCAACAGCAGCATACGTACAGTTCAGCTTTCACTCCAGAAAAAAAAAAAAAACTTTTGCTTGTTGCAAAGCAGACTCTGTGATCAGCTATTCTGGTTCTTAATATGGTACTTTTACGTTAAACCCCTATCACGCGGTTTCGCTGCCAGATGGGAGTGTCTCGCCTTATTGCTAAGCGAGCGGTGCAGATCCTTTTTATGTAGTATTTACAAAAACCTATTTTTACAGTTTACAGTTCATGCGGTTCTGAAATATTTTGCTTACACCCACTCACAACTATGTGTCAGCCCCTTTAATGACAGCTTCAGAAAAAAGCTGTATTCTGCCAAACCAAAGACATACCATCTTCACTTGCTACTCAGGATCTAACCCTGACACTGTGCAAAAGTCTCATGTTGAAGATTGACCCTGAATTTAGTAAAGTCGGACTAGTTTGTTTAAAAGGTACAAAGCTTTAAACCACCAGGAATGGACTTGTTGGGTAGCTCTTAAGACGAAACAATCTTAGTAAGAAACTTGGTCACTTTAAGCAAATTGAGACGAGAGAATCAAATCCAGGAGTACAGAATGAAATGCTTTAGCAGCTCATAGCAGAATTTACCGTAATAAACCACCAGAGACATTCTGTACTCAGTAGTTTCTTTTTTTTTCACTAAATATTTTTTTTATTATTTCAAATAAGATGTCTTAAACATTACATGAAATAAAGATAAATAACATATTTACAATTCTAAAACATTACTAACTTCAAACCATTGTATAACTATTTACATTGGTGTCTATGCAAATAACATTGAAATTCCATATTATATAAAGTTAGAAACATAAGATGATATATCTTCTTCGATCTTTTCGAATATTTCCAGTACTTTCATCCAAGAGTAATAGTAAGAAGTAGATCTTTTAGTTCTGTTCTTCATTGTTAATATTTCCATGTGAGCAACTGTTGTTGTTAAAGTCTCAAATTCCTTGAACATAGGCGAAGCCTCATTTTTCCAGTGTATAGTTATGATTTTACGTGAAATTGCCAATAGTGACCATAGGATTTTAGTGTCTTTTTTTGGTACACAGTTTGGAATAGGAAAGTTGAATAAAAATTAAAGACTTTGTTAATTGAAAATTATCATTATAAACAGTCTGAAAAAATAGTTAATGGATTTCCAGTACATATTGAGACATATACATTCATAAAAAACATGCTGCCAATCTGCTTTTATCTTGGTATGGCATCTCCAACATTGATCTTCAATAGAATACATTTTGGCTAACCTATGTGGTGTATAGAAACTTCTGTGTAGATATCTCCAAGTGAATAATTGCCAGTATTTTGATAATGTAGAAAATTTGGAAGATTTTAGAATATTACTTTTTTCTTCTTCAACTGGAGGATGGTTGTAAAGTATAATAATCCCAGTATGATTTTTCATGATAGTTTTTTGGTTTTTTAACAATTTTATAGATATTAGACAAATAACCTGTACCCTGATAAGGCTGTTCTGTGATAAGAATAAGGTATTCAATGAGTTTTGGAGCTTCATGTCTAACTGAAGGTTGCATTTGTTCTATTTTATTTATAAG
The DNA here is from genome assembly GCF_019279795.1 of Protopterus annectens. NCBI lineage: Eukaryota > Metazoa > Chordata > Ceratodontiformes > Protopteridae > Protopterus > Protopterus annectens. Next base: position 1,070,427,328 of record NC_056728.1, on the reverse strand, counting down.
AAAATGCCTTAGATTTTGTAAAAACAGCCAATTGTCTTTATTTATATTATAATTATAAATTATCTGTTCCTTTGTTAGAATTTTCCCTTTCTCTATAAGTTGATGCCAAAAGACTAATGTTTCTTCTTTAAGTATATTTATTTTAGATATTTGGAATGTATCTACAATATTTGGTGTAAAAGCTATAGGGAAAATAAGAAAAATCCAAGAATTAATATTTGGTATTTTGTTTATATATGTTTTGAACACTGAAAGTGTAGAGCTTACATAGTTTGATGGCAATTTATTAATATTATTCCTTTTCCCTAAAAATAATCTTTTAACATCCATATAAGGGGTGATGGTATTACTGTTAAGTTGTCTTGTATGTGATTATAATTGATTTCTATGTAAATCTGCTCATGGGCTTGTTTCCATATAGGTGTGTATGAATTATTTAACCATAGTGTTATGTTTTTAATAACAGATGAGGTAATATATAAATCAATATCCGGTAAATTAATTCCACCATCTTCCCAATCTGGCAAATGTTTATTTAAGGCTATACGGGGTTTATTTGGAAACCATAGAAAATTTCAAATTAGTTTATTGTATCTTTGAATAATATATTTGGGAGGTGGCAATGGAAAATTTTGTATTAAGTATAATATTTTGGGAAATATGATTATTTTAATAAGATATAATCTGTCTGCTGTTGAAAAGATATATTTATTCCAGTAACCAATTGTTTGTTCTATTTTGTCTAGTATTTTATTATAGTTAAATATTAGAGAATCTGTTAATTCATTGAGTAGATTTATTCCCAGATATAATAATTTACTTTCTGTTACTATATATTTGGAAAATCTTTTGTTTATATTATTTTTTTTACAATTACAGGGCATAATTTTAGTTTTGTTTTCATTAAATTTTAAGCCTGAAATATTTTGAAATTTATTCATGGAGTTAAATAGAGCATTCAAAGCCTCATTTGCATCTGAGAGAGTTAATAGTATGTCATCAGCAAAGAGATGGATTTTAAGGTTTAACATTTTATTAATGCAAATGCCCTTTATGTTATTGTTTGATCTGATTTGATTTGCAAAGGGTTCTATGAGTAATGCAAATAACAATGGTGATAAAGGGCAACCTTGTTTAGTTCCCTTTTTGATTGTTATAGGGCCTGATCTATATGATCCCAGTTTAACATATGCAGTAGATTTTTCATATAGTATTTGGATAAGATTATTAAAATTAGAAGGAAAGTTATATTCTTTTAAAACTAGTGAAAGAAAGTTCCAGTTAACGAATCAAAAGCTTTATTAATATCTAATGAGATTACATTTAAATTTAGGACTTTATGTTTGCTATAATCTATTAATGTTAGTATTCTTTTAATATTATCTGAAGTATTTCTTCCTTTAATAAAACCTGTTTGATCTTTGTGAATTAAGAAAGGAAGAAAGTGTTTGATCCTATCTGCGTATATAGCCATAAACATCTTGTAGTCTATATTGAGTAATGATATTGGCCTATATGAGGAACACTGTTTCTCATCTTTATCTGGTTTCATAATTGGGGATATCAATGAATATTTCCAAGAGGGTGGTATATTCAAATCTGTATTGGCGATATAATATACTTTTAATAATAAAGATATGGCTTGATTGGGTATTAATTTATACATTTCTGGTAGCATATTGTCTGGGCCAGGTGCTTTATTTGTCTTGAGCTTTTTAATTTGTGATTTTAATTCTGTCATATTGATTGGTTTGTTTATAATGTCTATTTGTTCTTGTGTTAATTTAATATGAATATTGTTTTCTAAGTATTTTTTATATCCTTAGTAGGTGTATCTTGAGTACTTATGGAATTATCAATGTTAAATTGGAGTCTGAATGCTTCTAAAATATCATTTAGTTCCGTAACTCTTTTGTTAGTATTGGGAATAAATATTTCTTTTATTTGCTTAGATTTAATTATTTTTTGTTCTATTAGTTAAGTATCTCAGGTGTGCTGAATTAGTAGAGTATGAGTTTATTTTTATCTTTTCTAAGTTAATCATAATCTTATGGTGTAGCAATTCTGTATACTTCTTATTGATTTGTGTAAGTTCTTGAACTTGAGTAGCATTACCCTTTTGTATTTCCAGTTTCAATTTATCTGCTTTGTTTTGTAAGTCTAGCATATCTTTATTCCATAACTTCCTTTTATTTATGTACCAGGATAATATCTTCCCATATGTAACTGCTTTTAATGAATCCCAGACATATATTTCTGAAATATCTTCTGTGTAATTTATTTCTAGAAAGTTTTTGATTGTTTCTTCATAAAATTCTTTGAAATCTGTCAATTTTGTGATATAGGAAGGTATCCTAGTAATGGGATTTGAATAAAATGGTGTAAGCTCTATCTCAAAGGCTATGGCATTATGATCAGATAAAGGACAATTTATGATTTTGACTTTGTCAATTTTTTGTTATTAGGTCATTGGCAACATATATTCTATCAATTCTAGAGTTAGTTTTATATCTATGAGAATAACATGTGAAGATTAGTGAGTCTGGTTCTGCAAATTCATTTATATCTTTTAAATACAATGTATCTATACATTTTGATAGTGCTTTAGAGATAGGTTGTTTTCTTCTTTTGGATTTAGAATCTGTATCTTTTTCATTCATTATACAGTTGGAGTCTCCTGCCAATATCAGGCTACCCTTAGTTAAATGAATTATCTCTTCAAAATACTGTTTAACTGTTTTTAATCCTAGTCCTGGGATCCAATATAGATTTACTAACGTATAGATTCTCTTATTTAACTCTATTGAAACTAGGCAAAACATACCTGATGTATCTTGATGAGTAGTGATTATTTTAGGTGTTATAGTTGAGTTGCGAAGTAGTATAGCTACTCCTCTTTTTTTTGTTTTGTATTGAGAGTTTATTAGTACTGTGTAATTATTAATATTTAAGTTGTTTATATCTCTATCTAATAAGTGTGTCTCTTGTAAAAAGACTATTTGTGGTTTATGTAAGTTTATGTACTTGAATACGCTTCTCCTTTTATTACTATTATTTAGACCATTAACATTTATGGATAAACATTTCATTTCCTAGTTTTGAGTTTGTTTTATGTGTGAGTTTATGTAAATATTGTTTATTCTTAGTTCCATCTTGGATACATAATTCAAAAAGTTTTTCTTGTATGATTTTTGCATGTTTCTGAGTGACACCAAAGTGATAGAACAAAAAAAAAAAAACAAAGAACTTCCAAACTTGTAATTCTTAACCTTAAAAACCATTCCCTATCGCTATGAGGTAATAGACCTCTTTGTTTGGTTAGTGAATCTAACCAAACAAACTTTCTACCCTCACAAATATTTGGATCAGTTTCTCTTATCCTCTTAGTTTTAAATAAAGATAATTGAATAATATATTAAGATAATCTAATCAGCTAAAATATATACATATATTCTTTACTCATCTTATTGTAATTCAATAATACTTATTTCTAATCAGGTTTCAAAAAGGTACAAATATTTATATTAAGGTAGTATCATTTCAAAATAATTTAGGGTATTAATAAACATCATGTTAAAATCTATAACTGTATATTTCATACATCTGTTGAAAACTATTTACTGACATTACTGTATAATACAGTACCATTGTTGTGCAATTGTTTTAGACTACTCAAGTCCAAAACCAGTGTTTAAATTAATATTTGCAAAGTCATATTGGAAGAAAAACATGAATAGTTCTGAAACCACATCATATTTCATGTTTAACATAAACTGAAATGCAATACAATGTACAAGTATATTAATGTTTCTTTAGTAGATATTAAATATGTTCCTCTGATTGCATTTTTCAGCTTTTCAAAGACAATTCCCATGGCTGGAGACAACAAGATCACAATTTAGACATCTCCCTTATCCAAGAGACTACTTATAGTGTTGTTACTTGATTGAGTGTTTTGTTGTTAACACTTCTATCAACTTTCAGAGAGACTTTGTATAATCAAAACTGACACAGTACAGAGGTAAAACTGCAGTGCACTTGACCACATTTTTAAAGCAAACATCTATGTATGTCACATATTAACTCTTACAGCTTAGACTGACACTTAACCAGTGAGTTTATCTGCTCTCAATAAGTGCTGGAGATATAATTTTGACTTACTTAACACCAGTAATTTAATCTTATGACTGAATAAAAGTATACTGGAGAACATAGCAAAATAATGGAAGCTGCTAAGATTTAAACTATTATGTATGAAAATGTTACAGGTTAAAATTCCTAACCTATTTTGCAGTAAATAGACAAAATGTATTTAAACTATGGGGTAACACCTTTATTATGTCAAAAAGGTGTTTAAGAAGCTTGTTTTTCCTCTAACATCAGAGGATAGCTATGATGATCCATGCACTGCAAGAGTATTATTTTATCCTGGTAATTGCTTTATGACTGTATATAGAAATATTTAATTCAAATCATTAACTGGCATTACAACGATATTTCTCAGAAAAGTTGTTTTATAGTTAATGACTAGATAGAACGCATCATTGAGAGGATACATTAATCAAATGTCAAGTGCTTTAGCTATAATATAAGTGTCTCCTCGAATTAATCCCCAATGAATTTACTGCTTACTAAACTTGCAGACTAATATTGGCATATTTTCATGTAGTGATATTGGAAAATGAAAATACAGGTCTGCTGATTAGGAACAATCAGGCTCTCAACTGCTAGACAATACATTTGTCTGCAGAAAGGTTTAAGAATTATAGTTGCATTGTCAAGCATTTTTGTTTACACTAACAGTAACATGATATACCCGCATACACTAGTATTGTGCCATTCTTGATAATGTAAAAAGCCAGGTAATATTATAAGAAGGGTGAAGCCACAGCCAGGTAATATAATAAGAAGAGTACAGCCGCAGTCATTATTCAGATGAGCAAACGGGAACAGCATGAGCCATCTAAGGATGGATAGCCCATTGAGTACCTGCCACAATGTATGTTCATAATGCATGGTAACTTAGTAATAAATTAGGTGTGGGCTAAGCCTCTGCCTCTTCTACTCAAATTAGATTTAATACAATATGTGTGTAGAACACAGATGCTTCGACAAAGTTCAAAGCTATATGGGATATAAATATTGTATAATTGACACATTGGGTTAAATCCACTGTTGTTATGTTACTTATTATAGTTGTTTATATAATTATTGCTTCTACTTTCTCTATCTAGTATATTATACTGTTATTTAAATGTTTGATTTGCTAAATGTACATTTAACCTTCTTGTTGCATCCCATTTGTCCACTTGAGGGCATATTTTGGTAGCAGGACGTTAGTAGTATTTTGTAGGAGCACCAGTGTGGGAAATGGCAATTTTCCTTAAAATAAACTTGTCAGTTGCTTGACATTTACTAGTTTCTTTAGAGAATTTGTAAAACAGCAGTGATTTTATTTGCTGATGATTAATTTCTGCTCTTTAAACTCTGCTGTATAAAACATAGTAAGGGATAGCTAAAATGTCTGGAAATCTAAACTGGTAGAAAGACAAGCAGATATATGTCCTTATCTATCAAGGTGCTAGAAGATATCAGTAGCCATAAACTGAAAGTGCTTCAAAAATATATATCTGTGTATATTTATATGAACCTTTTATATTATTTACGTTTCCTTAGAAGGAATTTAGGTTTCTGTATCTTTAAATGTGAACCTAGCTTATTTTCTGACTAGACGTCAATTAGAAAGAGTCAGGGGATGGCGTACACAAGTAAATGCGACAAGCAATAAGTAACTCAAGTTTCTAGTGATGTTTGTGGCTGTTAAATTGTCTCGAGAACCAAGTGGGAAAAGGTATGTGTTTTTTCTTTTTTCTTTTCCCTTCTCTTACTTGGTGACAAACTCATGTAGTGTGCACGCGAGCACTCTAGTTTGCGGAGTAGTGTTCACAACTATCAAACTTTGCATTTTAAACATGCTATGCCTTATTTCTCTACAAAAGAAAAGACAACAGGATATCTAAGCTAGTCACAAGCATCTTTCAACTCCGGATGTCTGGAGCCACAACACACCTGACTTATAGCCTCAAAATATCACTTAAAACATATTTTTTCACTGGACTATATCAGTATGTGCATATGGGTCAAAGGCAGAACATCTTTTAAGATTATTTAAAGTAGTCTTATGATACATCCTAACTGAAATACTTCATTTCAAAAGCAACACATTTCTGCCCAGCACTGGCGTTTATCCAAACAGGGACACTTTTAACTTATAAAAAGTAATGCTGTCAGGGATGTAACTGATAATAAGTTATATAGCAGCCCTTACTATGCCTATTAAGCAATATAACCATATACTGATTAAAATATTATAAGTTAATGAAGATTTTATAAAAAGAAGAGAACAAATAAAAACAACAAAACACAAAGAGAGAAAATAAATAAATAAATAAATAAACTATTTGGGAACATTATTATGCATTGATTACTCTGATTAAGAATATGAAAATAATAGATAGATAATAATGAAAAATAGAGTAATGTTTAAATTATGCTTAGTATATTGATGTGATTTGAGATAAATGTATTTACATTTATGCTAATTTTGACATTTAAAATATAATTGAAAACAGTACCTGTTTTGGTGTAACTTGAAGACAGTAAGAACTTTTCTTTTGTTGTTAGTATTATTATTTAGATTTTTACAGAATATAACATATGTAAGATTATTTGTCCTTTAGTTTTTTTTTCTTTTGCTCAACAGTTTTCCAATTATTTACTTCAGCATTTCTCTTCGGTGTACTTATTGTCCAGTCCATAGATTCTTCATGTGTTAGGATGTTGTTGTTGGTAAGGTATTTTATTTCTGAAACTACTGTTTCAAAGATTTTTATTCCATTTGGTAGAAAAACTTTCAGTCTTGCTGGGAATAAAAGATGGACTTTCAGTTGCTTTTTCTTCAAGGTTTTTTTATTGGTAGAAATTCTTTTCTTTTTGAAACCACCTTTGTAGAATAATCATTGTCAAATCTTATTAATGAATCATTGTATTTGATGGGAGAATTTGCCCAAGCATTTCTTAATATAAGATCTTTATCTTGTGTAGAAAAAAGTCTCACAATTATAGATCTCGGCTTGTTCTTACCCGGAGAAGAAGTATTTCCAGAAGCTGCTAGTGATCTATGCGCCCATTCTATACCATATGAAAGAGCTTCAGGTATTTTTGTTACATCTGGTATCCAGGTGGTAAGAAAGTTTATCATATTGTCCCCTTCAGATTTTTCTGGTAGACCATATATTCTAATATTATTTCTTCTTGTTCGATTTTCCATATCATCAAGCTTTTCTAGTAAATATGTATTCTGTTGAAGTAAGAATTCAGTTTGTTGTTCTTTTATTTGGACTCTAGTGTTAATGTCACTTAATGACTGTTCAATAAGTGATATCTGGCCTTTCTGCTGTGTAAACATTTCTTGAAGCTGTTCCAGTTGTTGTGAGCATTTTTCCTTAAAAGTATCTATTTTATTGTCCATCTTGTCGACTTTTATTGTAAGTTCCTGTATATTTGTAATGAGAGACTGCAGGTCTTTTTTGAGAGAAGAGTCTTGTGCTGTATTCCTTAGATGACTCATGCTGTAAAGCTGATATTGGTGCTGATTTTCCAGTAATTAATTTGACAGGAATTATTCAAGTTCTGACAATAAAATTTTTCTTATAGATGCTCAGAGTTATTAGAAATAAGTTAGCAATAAAAATTTCTTCAAATTAAATATTATTTTGTAAAATTCCTGTCAGGAATTGTATTGAGGTAAGAGAGCTGAAATGAAGTGCAGCTATCAGTTCAGCATCCTAGCCACGCCCCAGTACTCAGTAGTTTCTTAATGATATCCCAATAACCCTCCATCAAGAACACATTAAAAAATGTTGACAAATCTCCAAAAAGCCATGCAGAGATACCATTGCCAACTAGTACGACTGCAATAATAAACATTTTCCCCCAAACTTATTTACAGACCCGTGGTATTGTCATTAGGTTAATAATCACACACATCTTTCATCCCCTACCTGCATTAAAAAAAAGACACTTTCAGGTCAAACAAAGTATACATAAATATAATACTGGTGGGCATGTACTCTGTTCAATATGCACGTCTGTATAAAAATAAAGGTGAGACATGCCGATCTGGCAGCGAAACCGCATGGTAGGGATTTAACAGAAAAGTACCCTTAATATTATGCATTTTGCAACATGATAGGCTGGGGACAAAAAATGGTTAAAGGGGCTACACTATTCTCATGTTGTACATTCTTAGATTCATCTCTCTTGTTATAAAGGATACCAGGAAAAGGTTCAATAACATAAACTTTGCTGTCTTTGCAATTCTTTCATTGTACCATTAGAAACTAGCTGACTCATTCACTGCATCACTACACAGAGAATACCCTGTCTAGAACTGACCTTATAATAGCTGACAACTCTACACAGAGAATACCCTGTCTAGAACTGACCTTATAATAGCTGACAACACTATACAGAGAATACCCTGCCTAGAGCTGACTTTATAATAGCTGACAATACTATACAGAGAATACCCTGCCTAGAACTGACCTTATAATAGCTGACAATACTACACAGAGAATACCCTGTCTAGAACTGACCTTATAATAGCTGACAACTCTACACAGAGAATACCCTGTCTAGAACTGACCTTATAATAGCTGACAACACTATACAGAGAATACCCTGCCTAGAACTGACCTTATAATAGCTGACAATACTACACAGAGAATACCCTGTCTAGAACTGACCTTATAATAGCTGACAACTCTACACAGAGAATACCCTGTCTAGAACTGACCTTATAATAGCTGACAACACTATACAGAGAATACCCTGCCTAGAACTGACTTTATAATAGCTGACAACACTACACAGAGAATACCTTGTCTAGAACTGACCTTATATTTATTGATTTATTTATTTATTGACATTTGTTGACTGGGAAAGTCCATTGGGCTTGAGACCCATTTTCAGTGGAAGCCCGGGGAGAAAAGCTCAAAGTTACATGAACATCATTACAAGAATTTGTAAGGAAACAAAATTATAATTCTAAAGTAAGTGAAATAATACATAAAACTATCTAAACAGCAAATATGTTGTAAAAAGGCACAATAGAGTAACAATGGAACATTAGCATGTAGGAAAATTATACAGTTAGAAATATTTAACAATACAGCTCATTTTTTTGGGGGGGGATAGGAAAAAGGAAAGATAGAATTAGAGAGTTAAACATAAAGGTAAGACAGATATAGTTAGAATCTTATAGCTAGGTAGTGGGAATAAGTACATTATAGGTGGCATATATTTAATGGTAGTATTAAAAGTATAAAGTGACAGAGAAGAGAAAATGTGTTAAGATGGTTGTATTGATGTGTGGACTATGATACTAAAGATTAGGGATAACCCGTATGGTGTAACAGTATGACATATACATAAGTGTATTTGCTACGTGAAACAGTTGGGCAAGATTAAGGAGCCTGCGGATATGCTGCGTGTGCAGCTGGGGTTATCAGTGAGATGCTGTTTTAGTTTTCTTTTAAAGGAGATTGTGTTGTCTAATTCTGTAACTGATGATGGGAGGGCATTCCACAGCTTAGTTATGGAATGGGAATAGAGGCAGCTACCTGCTCTTTTACTAGGCTTTGATACTTTAAGTAGGTGTTTGTTGTTAGAGTGTAGATTTTTGAATGGGATGTAAAGTTCAATGATATTTTTCAGGGAAGGGCAATACTCGGGTTTATAAATGAGTTTATGGACAAAGGTAAGTTGCGTGTAATGTAGGTAATGTGCAAATTCTAGCAAGTTTAGTTCTTTAGTGGCCTGGCAATGGTGGGTGCAATTTGGTTGGGCTGATGCAAGTTTGTGTTGCAAAGAATTGTGGAGATTGGTGAAGACAGGAGACCCATGCAGTAAGGTTGGAAGGAGAAGACTTTTTGAAAATTTTATTCGGATGGATTTGTCTAGGTATTGTATGTTTCTGTAAAGTTTGCCTAATTTGAAGTGAGTCTTTTTTTATTGCGTTATTAATATGCAAGTCAAAGTTAAGTTTGCTGTCAATAGTAATTCCTAGCAGTTTGGCCTGATTTACTAACTCTATTGGGGTTTTGTTTATGGAGAATATAGTAAAGTCTGTGGGAACAGGTTTAAATGCAAAGATGAGTAGTTTAGATTTATTAGGGTTAAGTAATAACTGTGATTGGTTTAGCCAGAGTTCTATGGATGTAAAGGCCTTTTGTGTTAACTTTTGGAGGTCAGAGAAGTTATTGGAGGTACAGATTATGGTTGAATTGGCTGCATATTGTATGATAGTACAGTCAGAGGGAACTTTATGTAGGTCATTTATAAAAATGTTGAATTCTAGGGGTCCTAAGATTTACCCCTGGGGCACTCCTATGTTATTTGGGAGAAAGTTAGAAAGGTTATTCAGCCATTTTACAGATTGCTGTCGGTTTTCCAAGTAACTAATGAACCATGTTAGGGTGGCATCAGAGCATCCTAGTGATTGCAGTCGCTGGATAAGTTTAATATGGGAGACTGTCGAATGCTTTTGAGAGATCCAATTACAGGACTGATGTAAGTAGGTTACTATCTAGGGCGTTATAGATGTAATTTGTGAAGGAGACTAGGGCAGTAATGGTACTGTGGGATGGATGAAAACCATGTTGTGAAGGGGATAGTAGCTTGTTGTTGGTTCGATATTCAACCAGTTGTTTGTGGATGCATTTTTCCATTATTTTAGATAGAGGAGAGAGTATGGAAATGGGTCTAAAATTAGATAGGTCATGAGGGTTTCCACCTTTATGAAGTGGGGTGATTACTGATTTTTTCCAGAGCTGGGAGACTGTGTGTTCTGCAAGTGATCAGTTTATAAGGATACTTACTGGGAAACATATTGCCTTAGCACTAATTTTGAGGTATTCTGTGGGGAGATTATCAGTGGATAAGAAGCCTGGTTTCAATTTGCCAAGTAATGTTTGTATTTGAGAGGTTGCTACAGGTTGGAAGTTAAAGGATGGTATGGAACTGATGTTGCTTTGAGGTATGATGGATGGGTTAATGGGGGGTTTACTAATGTAAGGATAATATCAATAAAGTTTTTATTAAATATTTCACTAATTTCAACTGGGCTTTTGTCTGAAATGGAGATGGGTTTTGGGTGCTGCCAGGATTTAGTAATGAGTTGACAGATTTCCAGAAAAGTCTGTGATTATTGCTGTGGGTGTTTATTTGTTGGGTGAAGTAAGTCTTTTTGTCCTGATTAATGGCCTGTTTTGCTTTGTTTCTAAGTATTTTGAAGGTGGTTTCGTTGGGTAGGGTCTTATCTTTCCTCCATTTGTGCCGTGCTCGGTCTCTATTAATCAGTAGTTGTTTGGTTGATTTAGATAGCCAAGGAGCATGGTTATGTTTATCTCTCTTTTTTCTTATGAGGGCTATGGAGTTAAGGGTATCTAGGAAGACGGTATTGAAATAATATACTGCTTCATCTAAGGGAAGATATTTCAATGGGTTCCAGTTTAGCATTTGTAATAGTTTGCAAAAGTGAGACTGGCTAAAATTGGCTAGATTTCTGGTATATTTGTATGAGTGAATGCTTGGAGTGGAGGTTGATAGTCTGTGTATCAGGGCTGGTAAGTGGTCACTTAGGGTGTTAGGAAGGGTGTTGGGATTGGAGTAGTACAATTAATATATGGCGTCTGTGCCCTGGCCCAGCAATCAAGGAGCCTCAATCCTCACCACTAACACCAGTAAGGGGAGTCTCATATAGGAGGAAAGGATAACAAATACACACAGCAAAATGCAATTTCCCTTAAGAGCACACAGAGATAACAGTTAGTCCGGGGCTGGTCACTCCCTTGCTCACCAGGTCCCCAATAAAACTCCCTACAGCTATAGGGTCCAGATCTCAGCCTAGTGGGCAAGTTAAAACCTCCAGCACCCTCTCTGTCCAACCAGTGCTTTGTGTCCTTGCCCAGGTAGCTGACACACACACACACACGCACACACACACACACACACACACACACACACACACACACACACACACACACACACACACACACACACACACACACACTTTGAGAAGAGTTTATACAACCACACAGACACTCCTGGGGAAGGCTGGTACAGGTTCTCCAGCTGTGCCCCTTTTTCCCAGACTATACTGTAGTACCATTTGCCACCACCCACTAATATTTATCAGCTACTCAAAGGCCCTTAAAAGGGTGTCCATTTATTACTGTGCAATATTATTATCCAGTTGGTAGTATAGCCCAGGGCTAAATCTATTAGAGTGGCTTTGTACAATTTTACCAAAGGCATGCAAGTACTCTTAAGAGCTTAAATTATCTCTACACAAAACAGCCACATTTAAAAAGGTTTAAAAATATTTAATAATAAATAATTAAAAACACAAAACAAGACTTTTTACTACACAGTGCTAGTCAAGAGTTCATAGATCACAGATAAATACTTAAAATAATTCAGTAGTACAGTTCTGACATCACAGAAAAACACTTAGTATAGTCATTCTAGTTTCCAGCTATTTCTAAGAGAAAACATAAGTCTAAGATAAACTTACATATAGAGCAAAGCAGTGCTATGAGCTGGATGGTCAAGACAAAAATACTTAATAATCTCTGATTCACTCTGTTTTTAAAATCACATTCCTGGTTCACATTACATCATTCTTTGTACTTCCCTGGGTTCCCAGGCTAACAGAAACTATATTTACATTCTTAACATCTCCTTGTGTTATCTTGCAGCTGGTCAGGAAGCGGAGCAATAAAATACATTTGCATGTTTAACTCTAGCAATTTAACTCTTGGTTAAAACAATAGAAAGAATGTCTTCATCTAGACAGGCTGGAGCCGACTTTAGATCAAAGGGTCACAACATGTTTTACTTGGTCAGCAGAGAGCACTGTTGTGACTTTTTTTTGCAGTTCCACATCTAACAGCAGTTTTTACATTTAAGACAACAAGCCTGTGGTTCACATTAATATTTACAGATGACAGAATTATCTACAAAATTCTATCTGGCTAGGCTGGCAGCCTTCACAGGTGTTTTCACTGAGAGTGATGTAGAGTTGTTAATATGTTGGGTGGGAGAGGGTCCAGGGTTTGGATGAATATCTCCACTTTGGCATAATAATGTGAAGATAGTGGTTTTGATTGTAGATGAAATGTAGTTAAGTATGGAGTATGCATATGAGATGTATAATTGCTTGATTTTAGGTATATTAAAATGCAGTTTGGTCTTGGAAGTGGTGGGGTCTCTGTGAATGAAGAGTGATGGTGAAATATCAGAGTAACTATTTTGGGATGAGTTATGGTATATGTATGCTGTAGTTTTTGTTGGGGTTAGTTGATGTAGTGTGGTGTTGTGAGAAGTGAGGTGGTAGAGAGTAAGTAGGTTAAAGAAGGTTAGGGATGTTATTAATAGTAGATTGTGCATGATGTAAGATTTATTTATTTATTTATTTATTTGCAGTTGGTTTACCAGGATAGTCCATTGGGCCAAAAGAACCCGTTTTCAATGGAGTCCTGGGGAGAAAAGCTCCAAAAAACAATAACAAAACTAGGTACAAACAGTAACATGATAAATACAATAGTACAAGATACAAACATATGAGTTGAAGCTTCAGGAAACAAACAAACAATACTCAAAATATTTAAAGAATAAACTCAAACTTTAGGAAATTCAAACAATACTATTTAGAGAAGAGTGATATTGCTTTACACATACAGAGTGGTTATTTAGTAAGGAACAAAAGCTTATAAGGTACAATCAGGTAACATGAGTGTGAAGGAAGATGTAAGTACCATATTTTGTAAGGAACAAAAGCTTATAAGGTACAATCAGGTAACATGAGTGTGAAGGAAGATGTAAATACCATATTTTTATGAGGGGTGGGAGCAAGAGCATTCCCATTTGGGCTTTTATGAGGGGTGGGAGGGTTTTAGTCTATGGGTGTGGGATGTGAAGAAGTCAGGGGGGCTTAGAGCCTATGAGGAGGTTGGAAGGAGTGGCCTGCGATGTATAAAGTTAGAGACAGTGGGGGCATGAGGGAATTGATGGCAGGGTAGGGGAGTGGAGTGAGCGGAATGAACGGAGCTGGCTTGCTTGCCCCTCCAGGGCTGAAAGTGAAAACTATCAGTGGAGGACTAAGGAAAGGTATGTGGAATCAAGCATTTAACTTTACTGAGTGGGTTATCAATGATACACTTATGCGGGTGACTGTGCACTAAACCTAATTAATAGGGTTGGGTAGGTATTTTAATAAGTTTGCAGCAATTATTTAACTGGGATAAATAAGTTACTGTAAAATATTAGTAGGCTGAAATATATACAGGCAAAGCCATGTGGTCATGACTCTGAGGAATTTACTTTAGCCAGACATTGATCGGAGTTTAGATTGGGGTTAATTTTGAGAGCCCTAACCGTTGTGCACACTATAGAATTAGAGAAAAAAAATGCTGTAATCTCCGATTATGTATACAACAGTATTCACCTATGTGAAAAGCTTGAAATGGGTAGCCTTGTTCCTTTTCTTTTTGTGTGAGACCTGTCCCATAACAAGGAGCAGTCAAAATCTATTTTTATGTCCTCGGGGGGGGGGGGGGGGACTTCAAGGAGGAAATTCCCTGTAATTACCTAGAAGAGACAAAACAGTGAGGTTATTGCAAAGAAGAGGTAATACAGTAAAAGGTACAGAGAATACATAAGACAGATACATAGTACAAGAAACTGGTATTCAAATAGAAATAATACTTTACAGAATGAAGTCGCATTTTAAGGTATGTATATATATATATATATATATATATATATATATATATATATATATATATATATATATATATATATATATATATATATATATATATGTATAGATTCAGGTTGCACCCTAGAAATGCAATTCATTAAGGATTAATCTTGGTTACACAAGCAAAGCTTATAGTAGCAATACACAGTTTTAATAATGAACACACCACTGATGCCACTGCCGTTCCTATGAAGCCCTTCTACTGGCTTAGGACTCACAAAGTGTATCTGTCTTAGTAGACACAGTATTAGTAGAAAAACAAACCAATAACTCAATTATATGCAATGTCATCAATATGCATGTAAAAAAAAAAAAAAACAGTGACTTTTGAACTAAATCTGCATTTATATCAATGGAATTATTCTGCAGCAAAGACATTAATATTAGAAAAGCACATTTAACATAGCATTGTAATTGTTACACAAATACAGTTTGCGTGGGTAGGTACGCTTTATGCACATATAGTGAGAGAGGAGTATAAAAAGCGAGGTAAAGTAAGAAATGACAACACAAAAACACAAATTCAGTACAGTAGAATATGTTTTGGTAAGCTGCAGTTATTTAAGCTCTGGACCAAGTCAGCTGTACTGTGCAAATATACTGTATGCAGTATGCTTCTGAATAAAATCTTAATTAATACATGCCAAGTTATACAAGTTTAACATCATTACGTCTGTAGGCAGCCTGAGAAAGAGGACTACATATATCATAGCTGACAACACTACACAGAGAAATACCCTGTCTAGAACTGACCTTATAATAGCTGACAACACTACACAGAGAATATTTTATTTATTTATTTTACATTTGTTGACCGGGATAGTCCAACTGGATACATGTCCATTTTCAGCGGACGCCCAGGTAGAAAAGCTCCAAGGTAAGCAGTTAAGATTACAGATACAACATTACATATTGCAAATACAATATTTACAGTGGTTACATGCCTAACCAAGTTATACAAATTCCAAAGGTTAGAGATAATCCCAAGTGTAAATCAAGATTAACTAACATAAATAAGATGAATTAACAGTTTTAACTCATTCTAGAGGAGAGATAGTCAGGTTTGATACATTGACATAGCCAGTTAAGTGTCAAATGTTGTTTGAGTCTTGTCTTAAATTGACACAGGGTGGTAAGTAAAGTAATATCAAGTGGGAGAGAGTTCTAGGATCTACCTGCAAAGCTGGCAAAGAGAGAGTCACCGGCTGTGTTATTAATTTTGATAGTCTGAACTAGTAGTCTGTTAGAGGATCGAAGCGGTCTAGGATTGTTATAAGGGGTAATAATATTTTTAAGTGCAGGAGTATTGTCCAAATTGTAGAGGATTTTATAGGCCATAATCAGTTGGTTATACTGGATTAGGTTGGGTAGTTGTAGCCACCTAAGTTGGATTCAATTGATACAATGATGTGTCCTAAAAGGCAGTCCAGTGGCAAATCTGGCAATGTGGTTGTAGCAGATTGAGAGTTTGTTAAGGACAGACTTGTTTAAATTAGGGAGTAAAGGGGATGCATACAGAAGAGTTGAAAGAAGGTGAGAGCGGGCAATGGCAATTCTAGCAGGAGGGGTTAAGAAGGCTTTTATCCTGTAAAGTGACCCTAGTTTTTTATTGATGGTTTTGATGGATTGGTTGACATGTAGGTCGAATTTAAGACTGTTATCTATGATAACACCTAGTAGTTTTGTAGAGGGGTCAGGGAAGATTATTGTGCCATCATTTGATTTTATAGTGAAGGTGAATGCAGTAGACCTATGTGTTGGTGAAAAAAGCAACATTTTTGTTTTTTGGGGATTTAGGATCAGACAACGACCAGAAAGCCAGTTTTCTATTGTGTTGAAGGTGGTCTGGGTAGCTGACCATAGCTCTGTTGGAGATGAGGCTGAGCAGATCAGGGTGGAGTCGTCAGCATATTGGATACAGCTAACTTTTGGAATGACTGTATAAAGTTCATTAATGAAGATGGAGAACAGCAGGGGCCCTAGTATAGAACCTTGTGGTACACCAAGGGTGTTAGTTAGGAGGTTAGAAAGTTTGTTTTGTTAAAGGACAGCCTGCTGTCCTGCCATTCAGATAGGATTGAAACCATTGAAGGACTTTAATATCTAGACAGAATGTTTTCAGGCTGTGGATTAGAAGTTGGTGCCTTGGAGAGATCCAAGAAGAGGGCAGAGGATATGTTATTATTGTTGCGATTATGGTTTATAGTGTTGGAGAATACCATGTTTAGAACTGACCTTATAATAGCTGACGACACTACATCTTCCACTCTTTGACAGAAAACTTTTATTAAATAAACAAATGGTGAAGAATAAGGAATACATTGCTCTGGCTATCATTTTTCTTGTTTTTTTGTTTTAGAACACCTAAAGAACCCATCACCTTCTTCTAAGGAATCAGCTTGTGATTAGTATTACTGTTTTGTTTCTTGTGAGAGAAGAAGCAAAGGAACATTGATTAATAGCTGAGACTAGCTGCAGTAAGACACAAGTAGAAGCCAGATAGTAGCCACTATTTATCGTTCTTGACTGTAAATAAAAAAATTGTCAGAGCCTCCTAGAACACACTTTAAAAGATCTCAGCCTGTGGCACACAGTGCAACATCTACTCCTTCTTCATGACCACATAATGCAGCCTCACACAGATCTCCCATAGATCACCAAGAAAGAAGGTGTAGGTCCATATGTCCCACTAGGTCTGCTTCCACATTGAGAAATGTTTTAGTTATAGGTGACTAGATCGGAGAACATGGATCACATTCTCCACATCATATCTGGGCTAGCCACTTGATGGTGTAAAAAGCTGGATCTAGGTGATTTGGTCATGTTGACTAATGTTAAAAAATGGGAAAGGGTATTTGGTGATTATAAGTAAGTTGAGGACCTGGCCTACTCAGACCATTGCCAGTGACCAATGTTAATGCTGGAGCCCTGGGGCCTATGTGCCTGTACTGTCCACTACATGCCTACCATAAAGGGGTCAATAAGCTATTGGCAGTCCAGTATCCATTTGGGTTACCTGGGATAGCTGTGTTGACTGAAATCTGGATGTGATGAACTAATTAAACTGCCAAACAAGTGCTGAGGATTTCTGCACTCAATAAAGGTTCATTAACAGGATGCAAATTGGAAGTAGATGACATGATGGTAAAGAGGAGGTTGGACATCCTGTGTATCTAGGAGACAGGATGGAAGGATAGTGCAAGCAAGCCACTTGACTTGGGATCCAGAGTCTACTTCTCAGGGGTAGGACAGACTAGAAATGGTGTGGGAATTGCGGTGAGGGAGAGGCTTCAGAAGACAGTGAAGGATGTCATTAGAATTAGTGATAGACTCATGGGCATCAGGCTCCAGTGTAAGGATAGGGCACTATTCATAATCTCAGCTTATGCCCCACAACAGGTTTGTAATAGTGAGGGAGAGCACCTTCAGGTAGAAGTTGCAGGATGTAGTAGATAAGGCAGGGCAACATGACTTAATGTTGATAGCAGGGGATTTTAATGCTAATGTTAGGATAGACAGAACAGGACATGAGGAATGCCTAGGTCCATATAGGTGAGGCAACAGCAATAAAGAAAGAGAGACCATTCTTGACTTCAACGTGGCAAATAACTTGATGGTGGCCAACACATGGTACAACAAGAGAGGCAGTTACAAAATCATAAATGAGTAGCCTATGTGCAACTCAGGAAGACTTCACCCAAGTAAGGAAAGGGTACTGTGGTAGAATCAGAGTTTGCATAGTTATCCAGAGTGAAACAGTCAGCCCACGGCATAAACCACTGGGGGCCACAATCAGCTGTAAGCGATGATCAGAGAAGACTCTAAGTTCAGAGACTAGGCTGATGACCTGAAAACTGACTAAAGCAAAAGCACAAGAGTTCAAAGAAATACCCAGGGCTTTAGCACCACAGGAACAAGAGGAAGAGGAAACAGATGGAGTTAAAGAAGAATGGCAGCATCTCAAACAGCGTGTGAGGACTGAGAAGAGATGTGTGACCGAGCCAGGTGTAGAAAAAAGGTACATTTGGAAAGCTGGTAATGGAAGGCAGAAGTTTAGAAAGTTATCAAAAGAAAGAAAGTGTACAAGAAAAAGTGGGAGACAAAACAGACGAATCGGGCTAAGAAGGACTACTGATTGGCTAACAAAGAGGATAGGAGAGCAGTCACAATAGCAAAGAACACGGAATCAAAGGCACTAAGCAGGTGGCACAAAGAAACTCTATTATGTTGCAAGGCAAAGATAGAAAAATGAAGATAGTTATCAGACACCCTTCATAAGGGATGCCAGCAACATCCTCCTCACCAACCCAAAGGACATCAGTGGCAGATGGAAGGAGTACTTCCAGCAGCTTGTGAATGAAGAGAATGCCACAGATGTTATTCTGTCCCAGACACAACCTATGATGAAATAGGAAGAAGAGGCCACCCTAGAAGAAGTATGAACAGCACTAAGGATAATGAGGTCAGTGAAAGCAGCAAGATCAGATGAGGTCACAGCAGATATGATCAAAATGTTGGGTTAGTTAGGGGAGATATGGTTCCAGAGGGTGTTCATAGCAGTATGGAGAGAAAGGAGTATCTTAGATGACTGGAAAACAAGCTTTCTAGTGTTAGTGTATAAGAACAAAGGAGACATTCACAAATATGCACAGTATAGAGATATCAAACTGCTGTCACACTGCATAAAAGTGCTGGATTGGACAACTGATGAATGGATAGATAGAAAAGTAGAACGTAAAATGGGAAATAAGCAGTTCGGTTCAGCCCTGCTGCACCCCCCCCCACTAACTATATATTCTAACTTTGAGATTGCAAAATCCCCAGGGAAAGATTATATATATGTATATATGTGTATGTGTGTGTGTGTATGTATGGGGCTGATGAATGAAGAGAATGAGAGAGAGAGAGAGAGAGAGAGGTGGTTGGATGGTGTGGGGATAGTGAATCAGGAAGTGCAATGGATTAACAGGGAGGAAGTAAGGACATCTATGAAGAGGATGAAGAATGGAAAGGCTGTTGGTCCAGATGACATACTTGTAGAAACATGGAGGTGTTTAGGAGAGATGGCAGTGAGGTTTTTAACCAGATTGTTTAATGAAATCTTGGCAAGTGAGAGGATGCCTGAGGAGTGGAGAAGTGCAGTGGTAACGATTTTTAAGAATAAGGGTGATGTGCACAGCTGTAATAACTACAGAGGGATAAAACTGATCAGTCACAGAAAGAAATTATGGGAAACAGTAGTGGAAGCTAGGTTAAGAAGGGAGGTGATGATTAATGAGTAGCAGTACAGTTTTATGCCAGGAAACAGCACTACAAATGCAATGTTTGCTTTGAGGGTGTTGATGGAGAAGTATAGCGAAGGTCAGAAGGAGTTTTATTGTGTCTTTGTGGACTTAGAGAAAGCATATGACAGGGTGCCTAGAGAGGAGTTGTGGTATTGTATGAGGAAGTCAGGAGTGAGAGTAGTATGTAAGAGTGGTACAGGATATGTACGAGGGTAGTGTGACAGTGGTGAGGTCTGTGGTAGGAGTGATAGATGCATTCAAGGTGGAGGTTGGATTACATCAAGGATCAGCTGTAAGCCCTTTCTTATTTGCAGTGGTGATGGACAGGTTGACAGATGAGATCAGACAGGAGTCCCTGTGGACTTTGATGTTTGTGGATGACATTGTGATTTCTAATGAGAGTATGGAACAGGTCGGGGAGACCATGGAAGGGTGGAGACATGCAGTAGAGAGGAGAGGAATGAAGTTCAGCAGGAATAAGAATATGTGTGTGTGAATGAGAAGGAGGACAGATGAATGGTGAGTTGACGATGCAGTGAGTAGAGCTGGCGAAGGTGGATGAGTTTAAATACTTGGGATCAACAGTTCAGAGTAATGGTGAGTGTGGAAGAGAGGTGAAGAAGAGAGTACAGGCAGGATGGAGTGGGTGGAGAAGAGTGTCAGGAGTGATTTGTGACAGACGGGTACCAGTAAGAGTGAAAGTGAAGGTCTATAAAATGGTAGTGAGACCAGCGATGTTATATGGATTTGAGATGGTGGCACTGATGAAAAAACAGGAGTCAGAGCTGGAGTTGTCAGAGTTAAGGATGTTAAGATTTGCATTGGGTGTGACGAGGAGGGACAGGATTAGAACAGTTTAATCTTCTTCTTCTTCTTTCGGCTTTTCCCGGTTAGGGGTCGCCACAGCGGATCACCTTGTCCGCACATTGAATGGCAGTGGAGTTTTACGGTGTCGAGTTGCCAGCCCAGCGCCCAACCTTCCACAGAAGGCACACTCACACGCACACCTAGGGCCAATTTAGAGTGTCCAATCCACCTACAGCATGTCTTTGGGATGTGGGAGGAAACTGGAGCACCCGGAGGAAACGATTAGAACAGTTTAATATTATAGTTTAATATTTTAACATTTCAACATTCTAGTGCTTACAGCAGAACATTATTAGGATGTTTCATTAGTGTAAACCTTGACAGAACATTTATGAATTCCATAGTACTTTTTATTCATGAAGTGATTCATTATATTGTTATTAATATGACTTTTAGGATTTTTATTTTTGTAATATTTAATGTTTTAGCTCTAATGGACTTGAGCATGTGATTATTTAGTGAATGTATTTAAAGCAGGATGTGATGTAATGGGGTTGTCTGAGTGGACTGGAATAAGTCGAAAGCGCTTACTTTATTGCTTTTTTAAGTGTAATAAAAACTTCCTGGTGGAGCAATTTCCTTTTGTGGGCTTCTGTGTCTCTACGCCAGCAGTTCTGAGGGATCGATGCTTAGTAGAGTATTTAAAATATAGCAAGATAAATATAACAATCAATCAAAGAGGAGGTTAGAAAATATTTGGAAGAAAGAAAGACTGGAAAGGTGATTTTCAAAGGAACAATAGGAAGACATCTGTATGGCTCCCAAGTATGCAACAGAAAGGTCTAGGATTTTTTTTCCCGGAAGTGTTTGCACAGATATTTTTATATTCCAAGCAGAGTTCAGAAAAATTTTCCACAGGTAGATATCAAATGTTGGAGGTGTGATAGGAAAGAGGTAAGTGGGAAGATTTTTGGGGAATGTAATGAGTTGTCAGATTGGGCGGCCACTGTGGTGCAGTGGATAGCATTGTCACCTCACAGCAAGAGGTCCTTCGGTTCGATCCTCGGCTGGGGTGCCTTCTGTGCGGAGTCTGCATGTCCTCCCTGTGGTCGCATGGGTTTCCTCTGGGTGCTCTGGTTTCCTCCCACATCCCAAAGACATGCTGCAGGTGGATTGAACACTCTAAATTGGCCCTAGGTGTGAGTGCGTGTGTGTGTGTGCCTTCTGTGGAAGGTTGGGTGCTGGGCTGGCAACTCAACACTGTAAAACTCCACTGCCAATCATGAGCGGACAGGTGATCTGCTGTGGCAACCCCTAACCGGGAAAAGCCAAAAGAAGAAGAATGAGTTGTCAGATTAAAAAAAAAATCCCTACAGAATACTCATTCAGAAACGTTGAGGCAGCAAATAATGTCTTTTTTTAAGTCAGCCCACTGCTGGAATTTCTCTCTCATGATGTTTTTATTATTATCAGGATCTAACCATAGGTTGTAATGTGTTTTAAGTTAGGCACCTGAACTCTTACGGGTTTGCCAGCATCAAAAATTCAGCTGTGAAATTATATAGCATTTACTGCAGAGGTTACCCCAGTCCATGCTAACAGATCTCTCTTTTTTAACATATGTATTAAATCACATTTTAAATAATGACAAAGGTACACATACATTAGTAAAAAAGAAAACAAACTATATTAACATGTTTCATGAGCATTTTCATGGTGTACATTTATGTTTTCTTTCTTTCTCTCCAGCATTACATAAATTGCTCAATTCCTGCCATCCATTAAATCTCACTTCTCCTTCTCTTGAACATTATTCTTTATGTACTTTTCCAATGTATTTCATTTATTTCTATGCAATGTGTTCCTTTCCTTTTCTTAAAATCCCAACTCCAGTCCTTTTATTTATTTATTTATTTTTGAGCTGAGACATAAGATCTGTACTGCCTAGATAGAGTAAGATCTGTCTTAATGTTAATGCTATTGGGTGCCAAAAAAGCAATTACTAGAAAATGGAAATCAAAATCTAAACCAACATTACTTGAAGTACTGAATATTGTAAAAGAGATAAAAGTAGTATTTCTGGTCATTACTTTACTCTTTCAAACCAATTCATAACTCATCTAGAGACATACAAGTTTATATCTAAATGTTTCAAAATATCCAGGAAAACTTCATGTGGTGCTGAATCTGTTGCCTTAGCCAGATCCAAGTATGCCACTCTGACAGGTTTACCTTCATCAAGAAAATGTACAACCTGTTTATAAAAACTTATCAAGTTTGATATATACATAATCTCCTGGCTATGAATCCATATTGAATGACAAACACAATGAGCATTCAAAACATTTCCTCAAGGTAGATGTAAGACTTCTAGGCTTATAGTCATTAACAGGCAAGCTGGCTTTACCTTTCTGGTCAGGTATCACTATGGCCTCCTTCTGTATATCAAGGAACTAACCAAATTACAGAGCTCTCTGAAATAATACGTTTATAGAAGTAACAACATTTGTTACAACACACATAAAAAAAAAATTCTATCCATCCAGCCCAGCTGAAGAATTAGACTTTAAGTTTAATAAAACTTTCCTAATGTCCACTTCCGTGGGAAATTCTCAGATGGAGTTTTACTTAACTAAGAAGTTATATTGATGGTGTTTGATCTACAAAAAATCCATCTGAAAATATATTTATGAGAATATTAGGCTCTGTAACATAGTTTACACCATCAAATATACTTATTTTAGAAATATTATCTAACCTATGTTGTAGTTGTTGTTAGTCTTTCGGCTTTTCCCGGTTAGGGGTCGCCACAGCGGAACTCCGGTCCGCTAATGATTGGCAGTAGATTTTCACGAACGCCAAGGTGCCAGCTCAACATTCAGCCTTCAATGAAGGCATGCCCATTTACGCATGTCTTTCGAACACCCACCCAACCGCGGGGAGGACATGCAGACTCCACACAGAAGGCACTTCCCCGCACTCCAGCTGAGAATTGAACGGGAGAACCTCTTGCTGTGAGGCAACAACACTACTGCTGCACCACTGCGGATTCAATATTATCTAACCTATAACATCCAAAATATTTGAACAATGCCTTTTGTTGTCTTTCACATTCTTTTGCCCAACTGGACTCATATGTAGACCTAGTACTATAAATTTTACTCTGATATAATTTCTTAAAGTTATGCAACATGACTTATTTTTTGGTGTTGGCTGAGCCCTAAAGTATTTCCATAATACTACAGAAAGGCCTCACTGAGACCAATGACTCCTACAGAAAGGCCTCACTGAGACCAATGACTCCTACAGAAAAGCCTCACTGAGACCAATGACTCCTACAGAAAGGCCTCACTGAGACCAATGACTGGTGTCGAAACCATGGCCTTAAGCTTAATGCCAAAAAATGTGTTGTCATCCCACTTTGGGAAAAACTCAGTTCCAACTAATTACCATATCGATGGGAGCCCACTGAACAATGAAGGCGTTATAAGAGATCTGGGGACACAGGTTGACAGCAACCTCTCCTTCAACTACCACATTGCCACTGTGGTCAGAAAGTCCTTCTATGTGGCACATCTCATTGCCAAGGGTTTTGCATCCAGGAAGTAAGAGGTGATCATCTCTCTCTCTACTCTTACCTCATTAGGCCAATAATCAAGTATAATGCCCCATTTGGCATGTACCTCACTAGACACATGCAACAGTTGGAAAGGCCACAAAAGTACCTCACGAAGAGGATCCTAGGCCTTAAACACATGTCCTACATGGACAGACTCAAAAAAAACCTCCAGCTATTCTCTGTCTCATATCGTCTACTATGAGGCGATCTCTGCTTGACTTACAAAGCCATGTCTGACCCAGCTTTGTTAGAAATGCTACATCTAAAGAAATCCCAATCCTGCCGCACCACATGCTCCAGAGACCTCAACCTCATTACCACAATCAAAAGAACATGCTGGAGGGACAGGTTCATAACCCAGAGAATGCCCATGCTCTGGAATAGACTGACCCTCTTCAAGAGAAATCTTGATGAGTGGATGGGAAATAGAAGGTTCACCCCAGGGATCACTCCAGTGGCTGTACTTGATAGAGGCACTGGGAACTAACATTGGGTGGCACAATACCAGGGCACTTCTATGGGCTAGGCTTGTAAAGGCTCCAGGGCCATTAGCCTAGTACACACCTATGAACCTATGAACCTATAATGTCTTAGTTCAGTTTTTTATCCTCATTAGATAATCATTCCATCAGGGGACTGTTTTGTGTAGTAGTTAAATACAGCTCTTACAGTAACAAAACAGCCACTGAAGTTATTAGTGTGTTCATAAAACACTGTCCAGTTATCCTAAATTTGTTGGCTACAAAATGGCATTTCCCAGTCCCAGGAACAAACAGCTGCATTTATAGCACCAAAATTGGATTTATAATAGTTCATAATCTCAGAAAACAAAGAAGTAGTCAACAAAGGCTCAAAGATGAGACA
Organism: Protopterus annectens; assembly: GCF_019279795.1. NCBI lineage: Eukaryota > Metazoa > Chordata > Ceratodontiformes > Protopteridae > Protopterus > Protopterus annectens. The sequence continues at coordinate 1,070,401,869 of NC_056728.1, read as the reverse complement.
TAAATGATTAGAAGTACCTAACTGGGAATTAGTGCAATAAGATTCTTTAGTCAATTTACTCCTTAATCACATCACATTTAAAATGTTACTCTTCCTAGGACCCTCACTGACTATTGAGAGTAACCCTTTATTATTCTACAGGTATGTGCTCCTTAATGTCTGGGATAGGTTCTGTCCCATAGAACGTTAAGCAGTGTGGATGTTAAGCGAACATCCTATACTTTGCATTGTTCTTTGCTTAACATCTGTCTGCACAACATCTGATCACATTTATGTTCACTTGTACAGTATGGACATAAATGCAGTTGGACGTTGTGCAGAAGGACGTTAAGTGGCACACACCTGTATTCAACAACAGGTTATTAATCATCTTAAAAGCAGAACTAGGAGTGGACTAGTCAATATTAGATTCATTAAGGTCCCCAGCAACTATGTCTAAATGTCTAGTAAAACAGTTTATAATAGTCTTAGAAAGTACAACATTATTTTCTTTACTGATATTAGGGAGATTATAGAAGAGAGCTACATCTGTATTATGACCACTTTTATTTATTTTCATTACTAAAAATGCAGTATTGGTATCCATGGAGTTTGTAAAGGATATATATATTGTTAAAACATAGACTGAGACACATCCACCTGTCTTAAATGGCCTACAAACATGACATCCTGTATAACCATGAATAGTCAAAGGTCTTCTATTATCACAAAGCTAAGTTTCAGTTATTAATAAAATATCAAACTGATCATCCACTATAACTGCCTCTAAGTCTCCCAGCTTATTATTAAGACTATGGGCATTAGTCAAAAAAGCACTAAGTGGGCCTTTTTCTTGCAACAAAAAGACCCCAAGTTCATCCTAAAAAAGATTTTACAATCATTGTCAGCTGTTTCCCTAGCAAATGCTTTTCTTGGTTTCCTAAATGAATCCTATCTTTACAGAGCTTGGAGGCCAAATTTGTATCTAGTTTATCCAAAATGTGATTTACATCCACTGACTTCTCTAATGATCCTCTCTTAATGCAATTAGTAAAAGACCTACCTTTTGTATTAATAGCACTTAGTAACATGGAGCAGGAACAATGTCACAAAATACCAACCTAAAGCCCTAAATTTCACTTAAACCAACATTTTTTTCATCACCTTCTCAAACATTCTTTTCATTTCTCTTAGTGACATAATTTGTTCCACCAGTACTAAAATAGTAACCATATATTACCGCTGCACATAGTTTTGTACCACATCTTACATCACTCATCCTGCAGCCTTTTAAACATGATACCATAACTCTCTGTATTCTGGGAACAAGGTTCTTTAAACCTCTCAGTACTGAATCACCTATTATTAATATTTTCTTCCCTACATTTTCAACACAATTTGGTACATAAAAAGGCAAAGAAGTTTGACAGATCCTGTGGAAGGATTATTTGCTAAGGACCCCCCAACATCTGTCTCCTTTTCTTTTTCAGGATAAGTAGAGATTCGCTTTCTAATAAAATCTCTTCAGTTTCACTCCACAATCTCTTATTAAGAGAAATACAACAATTTATTGTTATTGTGGTTATGTCTTTACATGCATCTAATTTGGGCAAATTTCCAGCTGCAGATATGGCTACAGTCATTGGACAACTATCACTCACCAATCAGAATTATAAGAATAAACCTCCGTTTGAGTACCTATGCCTGAAAAGTTTAAAAACGTCTTTACATAACCATCTACAATTTGAGTATCTACCCCAGATAGTTCTAGGGAATCCATTTGGCCAAGTGCCGGCACACTAATTGCAGTAATATTAAAAAATGAACTCTCTGTTTGTGTTGACATAGAACAGAGCAATATCCTGTTTGGATATTAGAAGTTTTTAGTATCAGCACTTTGAAAAATATTTTTTCCACTGACTTATCTTGTGAGCTCCCAGTAAAATTTCCCAAGTTGTTTGTGCCACAGTTCTTACAGCTCTCACTTCCCAGAGAGAAATCAACTAAACATATACCATGTATATTCCACCAAAGAGAACTTTAAAACTAAAATCTGTCTTATTCAAGATAAATTAGTTAAAGAAAATGACATTCTTAGAAAAAGGAAACTTAAAAAATATGAAAGGGATCATGTAGACTATGAACAAGGCATTGCATATGCCTTTAATTCTAGCACAAATTATCTCATAAAGACTCAAAAAATATCAGAACAGGTATTCCAAGCCTCTGTTGCATTGCCTGATGTGCCGAGTTCTGAGCAGAATGTTGAAGAGCGACAAGGGCGAGGTGCAGTTGCAGCTAATTTACAAATGGAGATGAGAGGTACAGAAAAAGAAAAATAAGCCATTGGTAATTCTTCTATCCCTTCTACTTTTGCTCTAAATCAACATCCTTTTCAAGGGATAAATGTATATCAAGATACGGGCAAAGGTAAGCATTCGTGGGTTCAAGTAGCCTCAGTGCCCGCAAAGAAGAACCCACAAAAGAAAAGGAAGTTCTTTCAGAAAAACACAACTTGGAAAAAAAAGAAGGAACAATTATTAAAACAAAAAGGTACTGTTCCTGAATGTGATTTTAAAATTGTTAATCTTTCACACAGGTTGTTAAATCGTTTTGATGTTTTGGTTCTCAGCAGAAGATGGACATTTGTGCCTGCTGCTAGAGCAAATATATGCAAGACTTTAAGCAACTTAAGAGATTTTGTACGCAGATTGAATCTTAAATGTATGTATGATAAATATGATAATGTTTCTTGCACTGTAGAGTCTAATATATGTTCTAAACCTAGTTGTTTTAATCCTCCGTTGAGGCCAGAGCTAGAGGCCTTTCATGACAGCATTGTACTTTTGAAAGCAGATAAAGGCAATTCTATATTGTTGTTGGATAAAAATATGTATTTAAATGCCATTTTTGAACTATTGCAAGATGAACATTATTATAAAAAAGTAAGTTTAGATTTTATTAAGAAATCTTATAGCTTTATAGATTCTATGATAGAAGAGTGGCTATAGGAAAGTAGGATTAGTATTAAAGAAGCAAGTTTTTTTGTAAAGGACAGTCTATGATTAGCAAATTATTTGGCCTGCCAAAAGTACATAAGGCATTGGAAAGTCCGCCGTTTAGACCTATTGTGGCCAGTGGGGGATGTAAGACTGAGGCTATGGCTGTACATGTTGAAAAAAAATTACAAAAACTAGTTGAAAAAGGTGAAGCATATATTAGGGACACTTTTTCTTTTGTTAAAATTGATGTAAATTCTTTATATACTGTTATACCCAATGATATTGGATTAAATTTTGTCAGACTGGAGCTAGTTGAATCCAAGTGTTATGATAACGAAAACATTATTATTATGGAAATTTTGGATATAATATTATCTTACAATTTTTTTTGAATTCAGTGGTGTTTTTTATCAACAAAACAATGGAGTAGCTATGGGTGCCGCAATGGCCCCAAGCTATGCAAATCTTTTTTTTTTTTGCTCCAAAGTTTTTTATTGCTTTTTCAGTAACAATCATTTAAACAACAAATTATGATAAAACTATGTACAAATTTTGCAAAGGCCTCAGGCACTGTATGAAATGTTATAGATACAAAGAAGGGTACAATATTCATTCATTCATACTTTCAAAGTGACTAATTTGATGGAGATAGATCTAAATTCAATGACTGAAAAAGGGATAAAACTTTTGTCCAGGGGTTGTTAGTCCATTTTCTGGGATATATCCTTGCTTCTTTAACTTTTATTTCCATCAACGCTATTTCAACCAAGAGGGTCTTGAAATCTTGTAAGGTTGGAATGGAGGGTGACTTCCATCTTCTTGTAATACATTTTTTGGCTGCTGCAGGGATTGTCCAAAGAAGATGCTTATTTTTGTTATTCAATACAATAGATTCATTTACATTCAGAAAAATTAACGGTTTTGATAATATAAAGGAATCAGTAAAGATGGCTTGGAGAAAATTTTCAATATCATTCCAAAATTTCTTAATGTGTGAACAATCATAAAATATGTGAGACCAATTGGCCTTGCATTTTAAAGAGCATCTCCAACACGTCATCTACTCCGAGGAGTTAAATTTAGCAATCTTACTAGGCGTGTAAAAACCTCTATGCAAAAATTTCCAGGAGAAAACTTTCCACATTTGTAAGTTAGAGGTTAATTTAAGAGAATGTAAAATATTTGATTTATTCGTAGAAGTTAGGGACAATGTGCAGTCTTTAGTAACAAAATCCCAAAACCTCTGATTAGGAGTAGTCTTATAAGTAATAATAATTTTATAAATTTTTGAAATTAAATTTTTCCAATTAAATTCACCATGTAGTATTTCATTCATAAGAGTTATGCATTTAGGTGGAGAGTTAAAAGAAGAACTCTGTATTGTTCTGCACAAATCTTGAGTGAATGGAAACAGACTATTGAGAACTAGTCAGTCTGATGATGGTAGATCATATTCTTTGATCAGAATTTGTGTATCTATGGTAACTAAATTCTTTGTGCAGCGAAACCAGCATGTACATTTTTCCTTTCCCAATAGCTGAGTGTATCTAGACTAATATTATCGAAAAAGTTTTTTGTAGCTTTAAAGGGGAATAAAAGCCAGATTCATATTTTAATGTCAATATTATTATTTAAAAAGCTTCTAAAGGACTTATAGATATGATTTAAGTAATCTAGGTTAGTAAATTTAATAGTATTATACTGTATATTAATACAAAGTACATACCAAAGTTTGTTACTTAATTTGATTAATTGTAATTTTTTTATTAGTTTATTTTCATTTAGGATAATACTTGTATGTAGCGATTTCCAAGCTGAAGAATATTTGGGATCTATCCAATTTAATATTGTTTTTAGGTGAGAGGCTTTGATATAGGATTCTAAATCCGGGAAATTTATTCCTGCAAGCTCCCATGGTCTGATATGATTGGTTAGAGCTATTCTGTGCTTTTTGGGGTACCATAAAAATGTTAATAGCATTTTGTTTATTTCTTTTAAAAGTTTTTTACTGGGTTATACAGAAATAGAAAGAGCTATGTAATTTATTTTTGGCAATAAGATCATTTTAATTAATTGTAATCTATCTTCAAATTTTAGATGTAATTTATTCTATTTCTCTATGAGAGTTTTTAGTGAGTTTATAATGTTTTTATAGTTTGTGTTTAAAGTTAGGTCTATATTTTCACATAGGTCAATCCCTAGATACTTCAAAGAAGAAACCTGTTTCCCAATTATTTCATTAGTAGTTGAATTAGTATTATCATTAGGATTTTTTTTATTTAAGAGCATATGATTATATTTAGAGCTGCTAATTTTAAGGCCAGAAATATAGTAAAATTTTTTGACTAGCATATCTAATTCTTGTAAGGATTCTTCGGAATTTATTAAAGTAAGCAAGATATCATCTGCAAATAACATTATCTTGGATTTAAATTGATTATTTATATTTAGGCCTATAGATCTGTGGTGGTGATGCTGCGGTAGCATTGTCACCTCACAGTAAGACATTGTCCTGTTCGATTCTCAGCTAGAGCGTCTTCTGTGTGGAGACATGCGTGAATGGGCGTACCTTCATGCCAATCATTAGTGGGCCGGAGTTCCACTGTGGTGACCCCTAACCAGGAAAAGCCAAAAGACACAACAACAACAACAAAAATTTATATTAAAGCCTATGATTTTAAGATCTGACTTAATTGCCAAAGAAAGGGGTACTATTGCTAAAGCGAATAAAATTGAAGACATTGGGCATACCTGTTAGGTACCTTTAGTAATTTTAATTGATTCTGATGTAAATGGACCTAATTTTACATATGCTAAATTGTTATAATAAATATTTTTTATAAAAGTAATGAATTGAGTGGGGAATTTATATAATTCTAGAATTTTAAAAAAGATAATTCCAGTTTAATGAGTCAAAGGCCTTCTCAATATCAAGAGTGATTATAAGAGCCTCTTGTTTGTCTCTATTTAGGATATCTATAGTAGTTATAATTCTTTGGATATTATCTTGGGTATGTCTATTATAAATAAATCCCATTTGGTCTTCTGAGATGAGATGGGTTAATGATTTTTTTAAATCTGTTAACTAGTATAGACATTAATAGTTTGTAATCATTATTAATCAAAGAAATTGGTCTATATGATTTGCATAAATGGAAGTCTTTATTTTCTTTTAATATGGGAGTGATTAGTGAGTATCTCCATGAGGGTGGAATTGTACCTTGTAAATAAGATTCATTTAGGGCTTTGTGTAAGAGTTCTATAGCAGAGGGTGGCAGAAGCTTATATATTTCATTAATAATACCATCTATACCCGGTGATTTATTATTTTTGCTTTCTTGAATTTTCCCTTTAATTTCCTTTAGAGAGATTTGTTTCTGAATCTCATTAATCAAAGTCTCTGATAGATTCTTAAATTCTGGGAAGTTCGAGCTATGCTCTGAGAATTCATGTTGAATGTCTTTGTTTTTGTAATGTTCCGAGAAGTGATACTTAAAGGCATCCAAGATATCACCAATATCAGAAACTTTTTTATTATTTCTCCCTTTGTGGAGTATACTCACAATATTATTTTCAATGGAATTTCTTTTCACTCTCATTGTTAAATTACGCATATATTTTGGAGATACATAAAAAAAATTTAATTTTAAATTTTCTAGGACCAAGTTGGTTTTATGAGTTAAAATGTCGTTATATTTTTTGTTTAAGGATTCAATTTCTTTTTACTTGTGTGGAATGGTTGTAGTATTATCTTTATTAATTGATGCAATTTGTTTTTGTATATTAGATAGTTCCGACTCCCATTCCTTTATTTTATTATTAAACCATGCGATAATTTTGCCATATAAATAGGCTTTCAATGAATCCCAAAGTATTACTACATTTACTTCACTGGTTAAATTTGTATCTAAGAAAAATTCTATCTCTGTATCATGCCAAGGTTTGAACTGTTTCAATTTAGTAATATATGCGGGTATTCTTTTAGTGAAAGATAGTTTTTTAAAAGCTGTTTGAAGATTAAAAGTAAGTGCATTGTGATCAGACGTAGGGCATGGGACTATTGTAAAGCATGATATTTTTATTTTTAGATCTTGGGATATAAATACTTTATCAATTCTGGTTTGAGTCCTGTATCTAAAATCACAGTGGGAAAATTCTAATGAATTATCATTTCTAAGATAAAATAAATCAAATAACTGTAAGTTATCTGCCCATTTTTTAAGATTTTTCCCTATAGGAGTAATACAAAAAGGTCTCATGTTTGTAGTTTCTGAGTCATTCAGCAAACAATTAAAATCACCTCCTAAAATCAAACTACCCTTAGAATTGTTAGTGATGAGTTCTAAGTGTCTTTTTATTGTTGTTACCCCAATTCCCGGAAACCAATAGACATTGACCAGTGTCCAAATTCTATTTCTAAATTTTATTATTATAATTGATAAAAGTCCTTCCTTATCTTCATAATTATACAAAATTTGAGGAGGAATAACACTTTTCCTCCATAATGTTAGAACACCTCTGGGCTTTTTGATGTATGAGGAGTTGGATAGTTTTAGGTATTCATTCGGGTTCCAGCTAAAACTATCATTTATTTTGAAGGGGGTTTCTTGTAAAAATATTACTTGTGCTTTATATAATTTCAATTATTTTAACAGGTTGAGTCTTTTCCCTGGATTATTTAATCCATTAACGTTTAAGGAAAGAAAAATCAAATCCATCTTATTTATTCAATATTTTAGAGTGTAATAGGTGTGATAACAAAGTAGTCATAATATTTAGGATTTGTGTACCCTTCTTGGAAAGGTTAAACTTTAGCGATGAGGTGCTGATTCCCAATATAAAATACAATTTAATATCAGACTGAGGCCTAAAAAAAGAAAAAATATTTAAAGCTAAACATTTAACAATCAGTAACTCCATTAACTGACATGGAATATAAAACATTCCTAATCTAACAGGAAAAAAAAATCCAGTCAGATTAACCATCACTTCCAATTTTTTGGAATAAGTTTGCCCAACTTGAGGCTCCAGAGTATGTATTTTTATGAAATTCTATAGATTAATTGATATGAGCGAACAACAATATATTGATGTAATATATAGTTTGATTATATATAGTACAACTAAATTTCACTAATAAGCCTTTGATTGATTAAAAAATACATATCCTCACTTCTGTATGAATTATTATAGAAGCAAAGAATTTACAATTTGATAATGAGCATGTATAGGTGATATTTATCAATTAAGGTCTCAAAGAGCATCTGAATACGTAAAATTTCCAATAATTTAAAGATAGGTAAACGTAACAGTGTTAACCAGGATAAATCAGTACAGTAGTAGATCAGCATTTTAAGTATTCATAGTAACAGATATTACATGTAACTAATTGCTTAAGCATTTCTCTCATTATGAGGTGTTATGTGATTGTCACTCCTCTATATAGTAATTTCACATATTTCCCTACAGCTACTAGTTAGTAACACTATTACAATAGTATAATCATAAGCAGAACATATGGAAATGGGATGTATATTTACAAATGATGATGGTTGACAGAGGAGATACTGTTCAAGCAATTCCTATCTATCACAAACTCAGTAAGTTCATATAACCATGTAAAGACTCCAACAGTAATTAATAAATATAAATTTACTTTCTAACAAATTATGCAAGGTTTTATATAAAGAAGCATGTCTTAATATTTCACCAACAATTGAATAGTCTTCACTATTGTAAAGTAAAACTTGGTAGTGTCAACAATTTCAACATATCTAAATGCAGAGTCATTACTCATTCAAGAAAAACTCTTCTCTTTTTTTTGTACATGTATATTTACTTCTTTCCTCTTTATTTATTTCCTCTTTCTATTTCTCTTTCAACCTTCTTTTAATGAAAAGAAACATTTGCTATATAATCCTTAGCATTGTCATTATATTCTTTATGTATTGAGTTGAACATTTGAGCACTGCACAGTGAGTCCCCGCTACTACATAGTTAATCTTCAGCTTTTTACTCAGGTCAAACTTGGTGACCTAGTTAATTGCAATAGTACTGTGTTTATGTATAAACTTTGTTTTCATCATAATAGTTGTTTTCTTATATATATATATATATATATATATATATATATATATATATATATATATATATACATGTTCATATTCTTATGTATCCTTATATATATGAGCACATATTTATGTTTACATATCATTATGCACATATATGTTGATTTACATTCTCTGTATTAATTTTGTCAATAACCAAGAGAGCTTTGTATTTGAAAGAAAAGTTTGAGAATGGAATTAAAGGAAAATTCCCCTTCTTAATGTGTTGTCCAATTATTTGTTATTGTAGTTATCAGACAATCTCTCATAACGCATCTCATATACTGATAAGTATATTAGAGTCTATATTGCAGACATTATTGTGTGTACATAATAAGGTAGACTCATTTTCATTTAACTCTTATTTCAATAAATGTTCAAAGAGTTCTAAAATCACATATCTAGCTAGACATCTATCTACTATCTTTCCCCCCACTATTGTATATGAGTACAACATTCCAATAGTAGTAATCCTCTAGGGCTTTAACATTTTGAAATTAGCTTAACTTCTATATATACCAGCTGCAGGATGGAGATTAATTATAATATCACTAAGCATGTTTAAGCAGAAATTTATTAATATCTTGGATATTTGTGCCTCATAGGCCAGCCCCTATAACAGTTATATTGTGTATTTCCTCAATGGCTACACTGTAAGGTACAGCATAGTTGTACCAAATGAAGCAGATATCTCAAATCAAAACTGAAAGAGCCTGAGTCCAAATGTGAAATGATGGTACTAGAAAATGATTGTATATGCTCCCTATGACTGTCCTTACTGTTTTACTCACTGGGAGATTTTAAACAGGAACAGTTTAGATGTGTTAGAGCCAATTGTAACTAAATATTTATACTATATTCTACTAACTTGTCACCAGATTATTATGACAGCTCTTGATCACAAACTGAGCTCTTTGTACAGAGCTTTTAAGATTTCTATGAGTCATCAGAACCTGTTTAAACATATATTAGTTACTGTCAGCTATGATGTACAATGTATGGGCTCATATCTGTAACTTATACTTGCCCTACAACCCCTTAATAGGTGTGAATTAATAACAAATGCCTGATTTGCTTTCCTCCTTGCGTATTCATTTGTGCACAGCAGTGATCAGGGTACCAGACATGCTTAATGTATGTACAAATTCACAGGATTTCACAATATATCAGTTGTATTATCTATGTGGCATCCTCAGGATGGAACAGCATCTGTTCTGATGTTATGCTCATGTTACAGTCGGGTTGTGAATGGTGGAGTTCTGTACTAAAGGAGATTATGATATAGTCAAAAGCAATACTGTACTTAGATGCAAAAATAAGCATAAGCTCATTCAGGTCTTTTCTTAATTAGCACAGATGGATATACTCAACAAAGATTACCTTATCTGATGTTCATGGCTCTTTTTTCACAGTTGTCATAACCACTTTAGTTTGTCATGTTAACTTTTTTTGATTTATTGATCTAGGATTTTACTATATCATTCTAGACTATACCGTTGTTGCCCCACAGCAAGAGGCTCTCCCGTTCAACCCCCGGTTGGAGCGCCCCTATGCTAAGCCTGCACGTCCCCTCCATGGTCGAGTGACATTCGGTTATTTCTTCAATAAAGAATATGTTAGCGTAAACAACACAGTGTGCTATAGCATTTCCCCATTCATGTTAGTCAAGAGTAATAGCACTTTACCAGAGGCTATTTGAATGATGAAGATTTCTAGGAAATCCATAAACTAAACTTTTCCCCACAATGAGGTAGCCTTCCGTGCCCTGCTTTCATACAATTAGTCCAAACCACTCAAGAAACAAGCTAGAGGGGGACTGGCAAGTCCCAGTGGAGTGAAGCATTTGCCCATCTCCAAGCTCTATTTGTCATTAACAGCCAGAACTTACAAACGATGACAGCTGTAAGCATTCTTCCATTTAATAAAAAGATTCCTTTATTTTCTTTTTATTATCTTTTCCTATCCATTATTTATAGAATACTTTCATTTTTTTATATATGCAATTTCTTGTGTGTAGACTAGAGTAATAATGTATTTAATTATTAGTGACATATTATATAAAGCCAAATCTATTAATTTTTGATCTGTTAATTTCCCAAACACTTGAGGAGACTTGTAATGTAGCAATGATGTCATTGCCATCTATATAGTCCCGCCCTGGTTAGTACAGAGATCAGTTTCTAATTAATTTTACTTGGATCAAATTAACAACTTTAATAAATTCTAACATTTAGTTTAATGCCTTATTTGCATTATGTTTCAAGTAACTTCAGGCTGCTGAATCAGTGAGATAGGCAAATGAGATCTCCGTTACATGTCAGCAACACTCGTACAGCTGACCACGGATTTCTAACAGAGTATGCCAAGGCAACTCAGACGAGCTTCTTAATGTTAAACACAGCTCAGTTTACAGGCAGCCATGAGAGTATTTGAGTGAAAAAAAAAAAGGGAGAAGCAACTTTTGAATTCAGTGCAGTGCTTGAGATTACTTTCCTCACGAAAGAAAGAAATGACAGTTTGGAATGTTAAAACTTTAAGCTGGAAATAGAGTCGGGAAAAAATATTATAATATGTTGAAGTCATATAGTGACAGAATGCTTGAAATGACTTAAAAAAAGGAAAAATAAATAAACATATAACAAGAGTTCTTTGCATTGTATATATAAAATCAGATTCTGAAGTTATCTATTTCAGATTGCTAATTAAACGGACAGTTAAAAAATTACCTGTTTCAAAACTGTCCCTACACCACTTCCCTTTTCTTACCTTAACAAAGTAATGGAAGGAAGGAAAGACAATTCAATAAATAAATGAACAGATGTGCACAGGATTCAACTAGCTGTACACCCTAGGTATCACTAGCAGTTGTATCTAAAGACAATTCAATAAATAAATGAACAGATGTGCACAGGATTCAACTAGCTGTACACCCTAGGTATCACTAGCAGTTGTATCTAAAGACAATTCAATAAATAAATGAACATGTGTGTGCAGGATTCAACTAGCTATACACCCTAGGTATCACTAGCAGTTGTATCTAAAGACAATTCAATAAATAAATGAACATATGTGTGTAGGATTCAACTAGCTGTACACCCTAGGTATCACTAGCAGTTGTATCTAAAGACAATTCAATAAATAAATGAACATATGTGTGTAGGATTCAACTAGCTGTACAACCTAGGTATCACTAGCAGCTGTATCTAAAGACAATTCAATAAATAAATGAACAGATGTGCACAGGATTCAACTAGCTATACACCCTAGGTATCACTAGCAGCTGTATCTAAAGACAATTCAATAAATAAATGAACAGATGTGCACAGGATTCAACTAGCTATACACCCTAGGTATCACTAGCAGCTGTATCTAAAGACAATTCAATAAATAAATGAACATATGTGTGTAGGATTAAACTAGCTGTACAACCTAGGTATCACTAGCAGCTGTATCTAAAGACAATTCAATAAATAAATGAACAGATGTGCACAGGATTCAACTAGCTATACACCCTAGGTATCACTAGCAGCTGTGTCTAAAGACAATTCAATAAATAAATGAACAGATGTGCACAGGATTCAACTAGCTATACACCCTAGGTATCACTAGCAGCTGTATCTAAAGACAATTCAATTAATAAATGAACACATGTGTGTGCAGGATTCAACTAGCTATACACCCTAGGTATCACTAGCAGATGTATCTAATAATAGTATAGCATTATTAATTTTAGATTGCAAGCTTTATAAAGACATATGCAAAACAAATAAAGTGATGATACATACTTCTTTAGGTCTAGGTTTCCATAAACTTTTATGACTTAGTTTGATCTTTGAGAGAATTAGGAAGCCCAGTAATTTTGGCTCCGGTTTTCAATTTCTTCTTTCTTACATCCATCCAGTGGTTTTTCTCAGATGATCTTTTAAGGGTCATAGATGGTGTCCAGTCCATACCTTCTGGGATTGTAATGATGTTATTGTTTTGGATAAAAGAAACAGCTTCTTCTATATTGTTGAAAGATCTCATCTCATTCTGGTGGTGGATTTGATTTTGGCTGGATAGACTAGTTGTGCTGTAATTTTATTTTGCTTTAAAAACCTTAACAGTGGCCAAGAGCTTTTTCTCATTTCCAGGACTCTTGTGGAATAATCATTGTCTAGCCTTATTTGGTTTCCTTTAAAAGATAAAGGACTTTTCCTCCAAGCTGTTCTTAGAATAAGTTCTTTATCTAAGAAGGATAGGAGCTTCACAACAATAGATCTTGGAGAAGCATTAGGGGAAGAAGAAATAGGTTTCCCCATGGCTCTATGTGCTCTCTCGATCCCATAGGACATACCTTCTTTTAAGTCTAAGAATTCAGGCAGCCAGGAATTTAGGAAGGAAATAATATCTTCTCCTTCTGTTTTTTCAGGGAGACCAAAGATTCTAATATTTGTTCTTCTCTCTGTTTTCAGTGTTGTCTACTTTATTTATCAGCCAGTTATTTTGTTGTAGTATGGTCTCACAGTGGGATTCATCTTCCTTAAGCCTTTTATCTGCGTCATTCAGTGAAGTTTCAATGATCAGAATTTTGGATTGTTGCTGCTGGAGGATTTCCTTCAGAACATCAGTTTGTTGTTGACAGTTCATCTTTAAAGTTTCAAGATTGTCAGTAAATCTATCCATTTTTAAAGACAGTTCCTGGAGAGTGGTAGATATAGACTGGATCTCCTTCCTTAATGTGGAATCAGCATGTGAAGATTTTGAGTTGCTCATCTCTGTTTAGTTGTATAATCCTTAGTTTTGACAGGAAATATTTTAAGAAAAGGCTCCAAAGTTGAGAATCTAGTAGATTATAGATTCCCAAATAAATTGTATAACTTTAAGGGGCTGGTAATAGCATTTTAAATAATAATTTTCCTGTTTCTAATTAACTGATATGGAGCTCAAGAAAAAAGCTGTTACCAGTTGGCCATCTAGGCTCCGCCCCATGCTCTGCTAATCATTTCATGACGAGGTGGGAGAAATTATATTTGAAAATGAGGAAATATTATGACCAAGTAATTTTTTATGGTCCTTTTATTGATGACCTTTTTTTGTCTGGAGAGGGGCTTTGAAAGATCTTTTAAGTTTCTTAGAAGATATAACAATGCATGTGAATATCTTAACTTTAGTTGGATGTATAGTGAAATTAGTATTTATTTTTTGGATGTGGAGGTTTACAAGTTGTGCAATAAGTTTTGCACGAAAATCGATAAAAAAGTGCTTACTTAAGATATGATAGTATGCACCCTAATTATGTTAAGAACAATATTGTCCAAGAAATCCCCTCTTTGTCCACACTGCAAAACTCTATCGGCCAATATACTCCATCTATTCTGGAGCTGTAAGTGTGCATTTACACTTTGGAACTCCCTTAAATTTCAATTACAAAAAATGGGCTATCAATCATCCACACTCACCTGGGAATTTACTCTCCTACATATCATACCAAATAATATCTCTAAAGCTCACGCAATTACTATGATTAATCTTTTTCTCCTAATAAAACTCTATATAGCAACCAATTGGCTTAACCTAACATTTCCTGGGAGAATTTTAGATTAATGGCAAGCAAGCATCTCTTAGCCCAAAAGATTTTAATTGACAAGGGGAATAAAAACATCAAACACAGGAAATTATGGGAACAAACCTTTAATATTATTCTGGCCTAGCTCATTACAATGTAGTAAAATTAACTATATATAAAAGGTTCCATATTAACCTATATTTAGAGCCTACAAAACTTTTCTTATTTTTCTTCTCCCTCCTTTTTATAATGTATATTTCTAATCACAATAACTCTCACTGAACTGTAACAATTTCTCTCTTGAGTATTGAAAGCATCTATGTATATAGTGTAAATAGTATTGTTTGATTGTTTTACTTACTACTGTAATGCCAATAATGTATAATAACCTATTTTCTTTTGAACTGGTGTTACCTCTACATATTATACTATGTTTGTTACCTTATATCAATGAAAATAATAAATAAAGAATTTTTGGAAAAAAAAGAACAATATTGTCCAAGGACATCTGAAAAGGGTGAGTGATTTAACTGATTGTGATGATAAATTTGTAGAAGAAAGTAAATTATGTGACAAGTTTGTGGCTAGAGGTTATTCAGGAAATGTCCTGAAAAAGGAATTGAAGGTGGTTGAGCAAAAAAGAAAAGAAAATAAACTGCCCAATATAGTTAAAAATATGTGAGTATTAGAAGAAAATAATAAGAAAATTAAACATATAAATTATGGTCTAGGAATGGTAATACCATATTCCATAGATGGTGGGCAGATTAAAAACTTGTTCAAAGAAAATTGAAAAATTATAAGTAGTTTTCCAGAAATAAATAGAATAGTGGGTGATGGTCCTATTTTTGTTAATAAGAAGGGTAGAAATTTTAAAAGTATTTTCAGGATAAGATTAAATACTTAAATGAAATGAAAGAAAAAACTTGGAAATGCTTGAATTGTGAATATTGTAAATTCATTTATAAAGGATCCACTACACTATTTATAAATAATATTAGGTTGCAGGTAATCAATGAAAATGTGTGTAAAATGAGATTTGTGGTTTATTTGTCTATCTGCTCAGGATGTGCCTTTTACTATGTTAGTATGATAACTAGGGAGCTGCATAAAGAATAAAAGAACATACATATGCTATTCATAGAAAATATATTAACAATGCATGGGGTAAGCATTATTTAAATACAAAATGTGATGGAAATCCAAAAGTTATGGTTATAGATAAAGTTAAACATTTTGAAAGTAATTTGGCTGCTGAAGAAGAGCTGAAATGAAAAGAGTATTGTTGTATTCAGAAGTTAAATGCAAGTCACCACCCTGGTCTTAATGACAAAGAAAATGTTAAAGTTTATCTCAAAAGGAAAAGGTTAAAACATTAAATGTTTTGAAGAAAAGTTGTTACATATAAATGATATGTACTTCTATGAATTCATGAATATAGACGTTTTAAATATTGTTTTAAAATAAGGTGTTTAAATTATAGAACATTGTTGCTTTAAACTGACTTTTACCATTGAAGTCGTTTTACAATTGATTAATGAGTTAATTAATGAGATGCAGATGCATATAAATATGGGGTTAGTAAACTGAATTTTTATTCAGTCTGAGGAAGTCATTATTAAGACAAAAGCGCTTACTGAATAAGTACTGCTGTTTTGGTGAATAAAGGCTGCGTTGTTGAAGATCCAGTGTGGATTATCGGATTTTTGGTCTGTTGCTGTTTTGCTGAAAATGCTGTTTTGCTTTCTGGTATTTTACATGTGTCACACCATAGCACATTATCTCTTGAAAGCAAGTCCTTAAAACAATAATTATGCACCTGATATCCATCATTGACTAATATTTCACTCCTACACACACAAGGAACATCATCAAATCCAGATAAAAGAAAAAAAGTGAAAAATACAGCCTCCAAAAATTTCTAGTGAATATGATAAAAGTCTTTTAACTTTCTATTAATAATTCTTGGCATAAGTAATACTACCCTGCAAGGCATGCCTAACACGCAAAGATGAAAAAATGCATCTTTGAGTCTTCGTGTTGACATGAGATCGAAGACACACCCACTCACTTGTGATTGGAGCTGCTATATTAGTAAGCACACTGCCCTCATAGGAAGACCCACCCCTTAAGCAGAACATGCTATCTGTCTTGAAAACAATTTAAAATTGAAAAAATACAATTTTTTAGCCTGTGTTCTTAAAAGGACAGCCAGGAAAGAATCCACAGTGACATTGTCTATAACAGTGCAGTGAGGCAGAATGAAATGGAAACAAGCTGTTAGATAAGGTTGTCCAGGACATAGCATATCCTTGCCATACACACAGTATCAAAATGTAATGTTCACATTGAATGGACTGTTCAAGAGAGCAAAACAAATAGTTTCAGAGGTTCTATGGCAAAAGTTACTGAGAATACACAAAGGGTAACTTGACATGGAAAAATCAACTCTAACAGTAGGGTTGGAGCCATTCTGCATTGGTCAAACATAAGTGTAGACACTGAGAAATAGTAAGGTAATCTGAAAGCCACCAGAAACAGAGAATGACTCAGAAGTACTAAAACCATAGATTAAAGATAGCACTGGCATACTTATAGTGCAAAAATATGTGCTGCTACTTGGCTATGACTCACATTATCCATAAAATAGATTGTTAGAAGGGAGACTATTGCGGGTCAGTTCACGGTGCACACAAAATTATTCTAGGACTCACTGAAAATGATCTGCAATTTAGTATCATTCAGAGATTTTCCAAATACCTCATTTATATTTCCTAATTGTACTAAATGCAGAATTTACTTTGGGGTGATGGATAGTTTGTTTACAACAGCTTATGCAGTTATAGTTGCTTATTTCAGTTTTAACTCTCATTTAAGAATGGCAGGAAGTTTGGAATAAGCAGGAAAGGAGGACAATATTGTAGATGTTTTAGGTTATTTTTGACTACTTTATTATATTTCAGCTATTCCAAAAAGCATCTATGTATTTTCTATATTCTATTTCACATTTTGCTGTGTATTTCATGAGTTATAAAGTTTGAAGAGGTTGGAAACACACTGAACAGAAAACATCCACCAACATATTTTTCTTTCTTAAGAAAGCAAAAAAGAATAAAACTCTCCATAGTCCAGCTATTTTATAGATTAGTATTCAAATGTCTTTCAAGTATAGGGACTTGGTATCATTTTTTAAAGTACTAAAAATTTCCTCTCTGACTCTGGTGCTGTTGGATGAATTACCTTACAAAGACCTTTGTGGACCGCTGTGAGGGTATCTATATCCCCTAAAAATCAGCCAGACCTAGTGGTGTAAAACAGGATGATCCTAATGGACTTCTATTGATATCAGTTGGACCTAGTCAGTTCAAATACAGAACAGACTTCATATTATCTCCTAAGGTCAGTTGGAAATAAGGTTTCATGTTGGATGAACCCAAGTCATTTCCTTTGAAATCAGCAGGACCTATAGTAGTTCCAAGGCTAGATGAACTTAAATGACCTAGAATATTTCAGTGATTAATAGGCTTGGTCCTTCAGCATTCTTCATTTAGCCTAGTCCACAATAAGTGATTCTACCTTTGTTCATATTTTATGGCAGATTTCTTTAGTGTGAGATCTTTGCAAGGTTTTTTTTATTCTACCTCAGAAAAAAGTATAATAGCAAGGGACCTATTTCAGTACCTTCTCATGACCAAGACCAGCAAATGTGTAAAACCTGGAACTGTAAACTTCCCCAGGTACCTGCAAAGATTCAAAATGTGAAAATTAGGACTTAAATGTCCTCTTCCTCTAGCTTATTGACTAAAGAGAAGTTTTCATTTATATATAAGTAAACTTTTTTCCTGTCCAATTCAAATACAGAGATTTCTGAATTATAGAAATATTAACTTTTGTGGGAATATAAAAGGAATTCCCTCATCTCACAAAATAGATATACAGAAATTATAAGGCTTCCAGACAGCAACTGGGGAGTACTTAGCAGTTAGACAAGATTTACATAATTATCAAAAAGAAAACCTTGCAGTCATACTTAACTGTTAGCCTCAGTGTGCATATATACATATATATGGTCAGAACCTTACCAGTTATAATATTAAACTGTTTGGCTCTACACTGTTTTCATCATGTTCCTTTTTCAGTGGATTCAAATAATTTTGTTGCCATATAGGAACACGGTTATCAGCAAAATGTTGTTGTGTTGTGTCTTTCAGCTTTTCCCGGTTAGGGGGTTGCCACAACGGAACTTCAGTCCGCTAATGATTGGTAGTTGATTTCTACATGCCGAGTTACCATCCCTGATGCACAACCTTCAACGAAGGTACGCCCATTCACGCATGCCTCCACGCAGAAGATGCTCTAGCTGAGAATCGAACCAGACAGCGTCTTACCGTGAGGCGACAATGCTACTGCAGCACCATCACCGCACGGTTATCAGCAAAATAAAATACTAAATCATTTACCAGATGGCAGTTTCACACTCTTCTTCTTTTGGCTTTTTCCTGGTTAGGGGTCGCCACAGTGGATCACCTGTCTGCTCATGATTGGCAGTGGAGTTTTACGGTGTCGAGTTGCTAGCCCGATGCCCAACCTTCCACAGAAGGCACACACACGCATGCACTCACGCCTAGGGCAAATTTAGAGTATTCAATCCACCTACAGCATGTCTTTGGGATGTGGGAGGAAACTGGAGCACACAGAGGAAACCCACATGACCATAGGGAGGACATGCAGACTCCGCACAGAAGGCACCCCAGCCGAGGATCAAACCAGAGAACCTCTTGCTGTAAAGCTAGCACCTACAAATTATAAAGTTCATATTTATCAATACCTTTCATTTCATTTTTTAAGAGATGCTAAGTACAGCTTAAAGAATGCTGCAACATTTATTTTAATGTATATTAATTACATTTACATCACAGAGTAATGGATTAAAAATATTTTACTAAGTTAGTGAAATATATTATTTAACAGATCTTAACGTCAGATAGCCCCAAATACTCCAATATGGTCAGAGGTGTTTAATTTTTATAGCAGGAATTTAAATAAGTGCTATATAATGCATGTTTTAACTACGTTTTCCTAACTTTCATCATTTTTTCATGCAGTGTCCCCGTTTCATTAAGTGATATGCAAAGCACCAATATAATACAATTAAACTGAGCTTAGCTACTGAAATATAGAGAAATAAAAGGTACTTTTCATTTAAATATGCTAAGATTGTTATTATATACTGTTTCTAAGTTTTAATGAGAGAAAGTATATAATACAATAGGAACTCAATTTTAATTCAGTATGAAGGAAAAATTCCATAACAGTTATTTTACTTTAAATTTCTCACCACAGCAGTCTGTGATTGTGTGGTGATAAACCACTGCAAAAGATGCTATTCACATCATCCTAATGTAGGTGGAATCACGGTACAGCCCACATGGCAGATTCCCAGGACAATTTCTGCCAGGATAGCTTTAAATTGCAATACTATGTTGCTCTAAAGAATGTATCTTGCAATACACCTTTCAGCTACAGCTAACTTATTTTGCAATCCACAATTCCTATTAGCATGCACGTTCATCAGAAAAGTAATATTATATCATAAATAATTTCATTGTATTGCTCAAATATGTGGTAGCTTAGAAACTGATCTGTCGCATAATACTACAATCAAATCAAAAATGTTTTCTGCTTAATACTACAATCAAATGAAAGTTTTTTTCTGCTGCTTTTATACAACATGATATCATTTTAATATATGGGTTTCTATTACTTTCTATGTTCGATCCTCGGCTGGGGTGCCTTCTGTGCGGAGTCTGCAAGTCCTCCCTGTAGTCGCGTGGGTTTCCTCTGGGTGCTCCAGTTTCCTCCCACATCCCAAAGACATGCTGTAGGTGGACTGGACACTCTAAATTGACCATAGGTGTGAGTGTGTGCATATGTGTGCCTTCTGTGGAAGGTTGGGCAACTCGACACCGTAAAACTCCACTGCCAATCATGAGCGGACAGATGATCCGCTGTGGTGACCCCTAGCTGGGAAAAGCTGAAAGAAGAAGAAGAAGAAGGCTTCTATTACTTTCCATGCATTTCCTTCCTTCCTTTCCTTATATTTTACAAGATACTAGTCTAAAACTGAAGAAGGCCAATCTAATGTGATGGATCCTTCTGGAACATGATAATCAGGATATTCTCTGTTAAGGCACATGGTTCAATTTGCATAAAGCCCTTTACTTCTATATAAACTTTAGTGACACAAACAACAGAGTTTGTTGCAACACCCCCTTCCTATATTTCAAACATTTAATACTGAAAGCTTCACACTTTTATTTCTAATCATAGCTTTTATATTTCACCAGATTTCAAGATGCTTTAATGGACGCAATAACATTTATTTCAGAAATGTCTTGCATATAGAATGTAATGAGATTTATTTATTCAACTGCATCTCAATGTCTGAGTTCTATATATTACCTGAGAATAAAATTATTAGTATATCCAGGGCACCATTATTTGGAATGCATGGCTTTGTGGTCATTGTCTAAGAGCCAACTATTCCACAGATAACAGTACTGCCTTATATTAAAATCTTCCTAAAGAGTTTGGCATATGGGTTAAGGTCTTTACCTCATGGGTTGACTCCGACCTCGGTCCCTTGGCTAGGTTTGTAATAGCCTGCGCACTTTTAGCTTAGTATTTACCTATGGGTGGGGGAAGGGTTGGCATAATGATTAAGGTCTTTATCTTACATATCTTACATATACAATGTATAATCTTTGATTCTGACCTCTGGTTATTGTCTAGGCTTTTAACAGGCCACAGACTGATAGGCTAATACTTACCTATGTACCTATTAATTATCAAGGTATCATGTACCCCACTCCTGAGTTTTAGAACAGTGCTTAATAAAGATGTTTTACCCTTCTGAATGACCTGCTACAGTAAAATTAAAGATGTTTCATGTTATGTGCACCTTTCTTGCCACTTTTATTTCTGGCAGGATGTTTTAGATTTTTCATTTGTAAATGTGGATACCACCTTATTTTATATTCCAAAAAGAAACAGTCACCTTAAGGACAAATCCTTCCTTTATACTAACTGCCGTTAGTATTTATTCCTAATTGTAACATTCAATAGCTACTTTTGCCACTGCAGTAGTATAAGCACCATCTGCTTGGGCAGATTATTCATAATTGGTTCCTACATTAAAATGTGTGGCCTAATAAATTCAAAAACACTCCATGATTCAATAAAGTCCATGTAGGCTCCATGCAGAGCCTATATGGAATGTACCCATGTACATGGCCATGGTTCCCTCTTGGCAGTGCGCCATACATATTAATTATGGTGTGTGCCTAAAGGAGGTCACAGCAAGACAGATATTGAATCCGTTTAAGACTTATGGTGCAGCCACACACCTTTTAGCCCATCCATCTTGGCCAAAAGGTGTATAAGAGATTTTATTTCATCAAATTGCAGTTTAAAAATTTTTTTTTATATATTTATGTGCTTGTTTGTGTGGTGTGGCACATTGCTTAGCTAGACGTAGCACGGCGTACTTAAGCATTAGACATCTGCTATGCATGTAAAAATAGAAACCGGATGCAGTCAATGTTAATAAATGATTTTTAATTTATTTTTTTGGTTATTTTTTTTCTTTTTGCGCTTGTTCATGCAATGTGGCGCATTGCTTAGCTAGGTGTAGCGCAGCGTACTTAAGCAATAGACATCTGGTAGACATCTAAAAATAGAAACCAAATGCATGGAATATTACATTTTTTTCTTTTTGTGCTTGTTTGCGTGATGCGGCCTGTTGCTTAACTAAGCATAACGAGGTGTACTTAAGCAGCAGACATCTGCTAGACAGCTAAAAATAGAAACTGGATATATTCAATAGTTGTAGGTCTGCTGTGCTTAGCAATATGCAAACCTGCAGAGAAGCTGTGCCATGTGTACAGGCACCTTATTCCAGGCCTCTTCACTATCCTAGTGGTTATATAGGTTGAGTCATGATTTACAGTGTAGCTGGTCCCAGGTTTGAGTCCTGGCTAGTAATGCTTTTTACATATAGTGCTGTAAAACTGTGTCAGGTGACTGAAACATTGGTTGGCATTAATTACATATTTGTTACATTTAGAAACAGAAAATGTGCAATGTTAAGCAGCACTTAAACATGGCTAATGGTCATTTCCTTTTTGCACATTGCTAAACTTTGCTTAAACATGGTATTTGCGAGTTTGCACGGTGCTAAGCGACATGGTGTTTTTTTGAAAGTTACAGTGTGATGTGCAAGGATGGGAATGCAGCCTATATAAAGGCCGGCTGCTGCAGCATGAGTATGAGAGCTCAGAGTTTAAGTTTGAGGCTTGGGATCGTTAGGCCAGGGTCCTAACTAGTGCTATTGGTATGCCCTGAACTGGTGATCAGTGCCATCACCACTATGACTACTTGAAATGTAAGAAGAGGGAAACCTTGGACACCTGGGTCCAAGAAGCTATGGATGGGCACACCCCACAGATATGTAAGTATATTTCCAGTAATTTATAAATATACAAGCTGAATCTGTGTAAAACTGGTATGCATAATGGTTTGCTTCTCTTACAACAGCTGCAAAAGACAGGGCTCACAACGTATAGTCCCATGCTGGGTTTTTGGCCAGGATGAGGTCAAGCGTGTGGTAAGTAAGAAAATCATCACTGTAATAACTTAATGCATAACTTAATAATACAGTAAAGTAAATACAGATTTTGCAGTCTTAACAGTCAGGTATGAAATACCTGGAACATTTTACATCTTTATTAATGTGTCACTGCATATCTGAAATAGTAAAGCAACTAAGTATGCAGTACTGTGTAGAATAGCTTCCAACCAGGAAGTTAATGTTGTGCTGTACCCATATTAAGAGTCACTGTGCTGGTCTGCTCATTGTCTGAAATATGCTGTAGGTTGCAATCAATAAATGAACAGGGTATATGGGTAAGTTAACAGTAGTTTTAGACAGCTATCTATGTGTGTAAATGAAGTGTGCAATTGAAGAAACATTAATCAATAAAGTTTAAAAGGAGATGGTGCTTTGATAAGTAATGTTTTCTAATAAAGTGTTCAGTCTTTCTGTAGTCACTGCTTGTCTGTTCTAATCTGACACCAGTCAACTGTTAAATGGAAGTACTAAATAATGTGCCAACAAATGTCAGAGGTAAATGTTGTGCAATACCCAGATTAAGGGTCAAGCTCATGTTCTGCTCTTTTTTGTCTGAAATATGCTGTAGATTGCACTCGGTAAATGAACAGGGTATACAGGTAAGTTAACAGAAGTCCTAGTCCTAGATAGCTATCCATATGTGTAAATGCCAGATTTGAAGCAACATTAACCAATAAGGTGTAAAAGGAGATGGTGCTTTGATAATTCATTTTTTTTCAAAGTGCTCAGTATTCCTGTAGTCACTGCTTGTGGGTTCTAATCTGACACGAGACACAGCTATGCATGTGTGTAAATGCACGATTTTACACAACATGACTCAATAAAAGTTTTAAAGGAGATGATGGTCTGAAAATGTATTGTTTAAAATAAAATGTTCAGTCTTCTTTTAGTCACTGCTTGTGGGTTCTAATCCCATGGCAGCCAACTGAGACATGACCAGATGTCTAGTGTAATTAGTGTACATGAACATCCCTCTCAACAGTCACGATTTTTGCAGAATGTAATGACTACTGCCCCATATGTCTGGTCCTTTAATTTGCAGATATATGACATTACTTGGAATGGGATTTAATGGCAAATCTGTTATCAGAATACCTTGCTACTAATGTATGAGCATGTTATGTAAAAATGTTCCCTGTTGATGTGCCTTTGCACCACCATTTTGTATGGCTTAGCCCATAATATCCCATGCTAACAGGCTGAGAGCTATGTACATGCAGCATCATCTATACAATATAAGCAGTCCACGTTCTCACAAGTGAAATCTAACATATCTAGAAGAATGTAGTAGTAGTCTGTATAGTTATATTATCTGTGAAGTTACTAATGTTCTTTTGTTCTCTCTCACCCCATCTTTCTCTTCATTTATTTATTAATTGTATTTATTATTATAATTTGATGTTATTATTTGTAATTACTTCTTATGTTGGCCTTATGTATAATTTAATATTGCTTTACTGTTAAAAAAAACTTTCATTTACATTATTTATTGTTGTGTTCCTCATTATATTCTTTTCAGTTTCTTTACATTACTCAGTATTGTTTTCTCTTATGTTATTAATTACATTTGTTTGGTTATGTTTATTTTTCCTTATGTTTATATTTAATTTACCATAGCACGACACGGTAGGCCAGTTCCCAGTAATCCACCTACCTTGGCTTCCCCTGGCTGCAGCACCGGGGCCCAGCAGATCTGGGCTACAGCCTGGTGGTGACCCCTGTGCTGCCCCTGCACTACCTGCTCCATCAGGTAGTTCCACCCTACAGGCTGGGAGTGATCCCCCTTCTGGGAGTGGAGGTGGAGGAGTGCTTTTATCATATGCTATGAACTGCCGGGTGTGGTGTGTGGGCTGCTGCGCCAAACTGTTGATGTACACCTATGCCAGATGGAGAGCACGTTGTCCATCCTGATGAGGCAGACTGGCCTCAGGCACCAGTGTCAACCACTGCCTTCACAGAAGCAGTGATGGCTCAGTACTGACAGTCCCATGGGTGAGGACTTGAGTCACACTGCTACTGTGTCTGATGTCCATGGGACTGGGATTCCACAACACCCTCCCCAACCATCTTGTGTCACACACCAATCCTGTCTGCTGTCTTGTCTGTCTGCAAAAGCTTTATCACCTTCCCAACCTACCTCCCCCACACATATCTATGTCCCTTCCACAACATTCCACTCTCATCTTGAAGAAAAAAAAATAAACAAATAAATAAATAAAGGGCATCTATCTCAAATAAAATATTGTCCCATACATAGCTCTCCATTTTGCATACGTGTCCAGTGGGCACACTTAATTTGGTCCAATTGGCTTGACAATGCACTTATGTTGCCTTCACCCCTCACTCTACGGGTGACTGTTAAATTCAGCTATAAATTATGTTAAAGTGCACAGTTGTCGTAAAAGAAACGGATAGCTGTGGTTCTTTCCTACACCCTTCCTGCACATCCCTACCTGCATTTCACTATGTTTTACCCTGGCTTGCACCATATTTTACCACTGTCCTATCTCCCCATTTTTCTTTTCTTTAAAAAATTGTTGTGTGATGCTGCTCAATGCACAGCATTGCTAAGCTAAGTTAAATAGCGGTCTACTAATATATGTATTTGAAAAAGTAGTAATCACGTTGAAAGATTATACCTGTACCCTATTTCAAACCAAGGACCATTGCACCTGCAGAACGGTGTATCAACTCACAAAGCCACACAGCTGTTAATTAGCTCTGGTGTTTTAAGCAAAGCATAGTAATTGTCAAGTTCCCGTCATTAAGTGTGTTCAAGCCATGCTATGAATCAACTATAAGATTAATGGAAAAACAGGAGTGTAATAGGGAATCTGGTACAGAAATAAATCACTATAAAGCCATACACACAATAATAGATGTCAGTGAGGTATGTAACAATTGGCAAGTGTGCAATTATATGTATAACATGTAAAAATAACCTGCTATAACAGTAACTCTGCAACTCAGTCTGTTAAAGCCTATGAAAACATTAATGTTTGGTCCACATGGTCCTGGGTTCGAATACAGCCGTATCTACCATTTAAAATACATGAATGTGTACATCACCAGAATAAATTCTGATATGTATGACTGTCTCATCACCTATTTGTCCACCAAAAGAAATACAGTTTGAATGCCTGCTTCTAAATAATGGCAGTCAAAGGCCTACAGATAGGACCACATTTAAAACATTCATATTACAACACTAGGAGGTGCATGGAATATCAGATCATGCATCAGTATAAATTCCCAGAGGATCTTAAAGTATGTAATTCAAATGACGCCTAGTCATATCAGACTGCAGCCCACAATGATTTGCTAGTGATATTGCAGACAACCACAGCAGCACAAGTGACATACTTATATGGAGGTTGTACTAGAAGCAACAGTTGCCAGCACACACGTTCCAGACGACTACCGTGACTTAGCAGTTATCCGACTGGTTGGCAAAAGGTTAATGTACCCCCTAACTTGTTCTAGGATACAGCAAGCATGTTTTCCTTTACTCTGTTAATGATACCTTTGGCTAACATACTTACCTTAAACACATACCTTACTTTCCAGTAAGATAGGTTCTCTCAATCAGCCTCTGGCTGTACACCAAGGCTGCCCCAGGTCACACAGTTACTCTTAAGTGTTGCTGCCCTGCACATTCTGCAGCCTCTTTAACTAGTATCAGATTCAGCCTGTAGCGCACACACGTCTGTATGTAAAAGGTAGCTGCTAGAAACAGTCTCTCTGTGCTGATGTAGTATCTTTACTCCAGGAATTTCCACACCAACATATGAGAAAGGGGATGGAATCTACATTGAGGCCTTATATCTTGTTGAGTAGTTGCATGGCACTGGCTGATTATACTACAAATCATCTATGTAGGCTGTGTGTAGCATTCCTGAACCACAGATTCATTCAGAGGCAAGCACGTGTTAATGAGAACCATCTTAAAAAGGCAAACTCCTAGCTAAGGGAACCAGTGTCCATGAGAGTTAGTTTGTATGGTTAACTCATTCACACAGTACTAATATAGCTGTATCTTTCAACAGAGGAGTTTTGTACTCCATCAGGTATGTAACCATTTTGTTTTCAACATGATGCATATGTTTGAATATACTTAGGGGGAGTGGGGATTACATCAGTAAGCCTTTCTTAAAACTGTACTGATGACATGCCAGTGATCTCCAGCTGTGTTACACCTACAGAGGATGTAGAGTACAGCAAGAGTATAATGCTGTGTATTAACTAGGTACACAGGTCTCCTGGATACTTCCTTTGTTAGCAGTTGTAGTAGTAAACTGCGATTTAGTTTGCGGTGTTGTTTATACATATATTATGAGTGGGGTTCCCTGGTATGGGGCACATTGCAATGGACTCCTGTGTTTGTTGTGTGATCATACGTGAGTATCTGTCATGTCACAAACAGCAGTGGGTCATTATTGCTACTATCCTACTTGCTTCCACAACCTTTGTATGTTTGGCACACTGTTGATTAAGGGATGTGTAATCAAGCAGGGAATACCAATAGGCTTCCTTTATTACTCTATCTCTACATACTGTGCTCCTATGTATGTGATCCTGACATGTGTTCTCATTTATTTTATTTATTTATTTATTTTATTTATTTTATATTTGTTGACCGGGCTAGTCTAGCTGGATACATATCCTTTTTCTGTAGAGGCCCGGGGAGAAAAGCTCCAAGTATGATAAGATTAATACATACAATAGTTAGACTAAAAAACAAGCTTAAAAAATACATTTTGAAGCACAAAATGATTGTAAAGAGAGTACAAGCAATTTGAGTGATCAAAGTTACAAAGTCTTGGTATAGGTTTTAAACAGCAATTAAGCCATGAGTTATAAGGTACAATCAGCACAAGTTCATACAATATTTGACAAGACAAGCAAATTGGCACGAAAAGCTAATTGACATTCACTTAGTCAAAGTGGGAGAAGAGAGTAGGCTGGAAAATATAAATAGAGAAGAGTTAGCTTGTAATAGTTAGAACTATGGTGGGGCAGTAGCCCAGGAGGTAGGGGAAAAAGGGGCAGAGAAAGGAGAATAAGAATATTTAGTCAGGCATTGAGCATTTATTTGTATTTCGGGAGATATCATGCATGCCAGATGCTGTGCACATTTCACTGAGACAGAAAACAAGCTCATTATTAAGGCCTTGAGACAACACCACCAAGTCCTGCTGTCCAGAAGGAAGGCAAATAGGCAAGAGCATACAGCCTTTGTGGGATAAACTGGTGCACAACATTAATGCTGTGGGTCACCAGAATTGCATATATGAGCAGGTGTGACACCATGCAAAAGATATGATCAATGTGGCATGCAGACGTGCAGCGGTCATGGCCGGGGATTGTCAGGTCACTGGTGGTGAGCCTGCAGTAGAACAACCTCTGTCAGCCACTGAAGAATTCCTGGTGAACCTTGCAATACAGGACAGCCCCTAGGCATCCATCACCCAGTATGTCATGGATGGATGTAGGTACAACTGTTTCCACTTAAGAGGAGCATCCAGGTATGTTTAGTTGGATCAGCAATGGAATATTGTAGCATTCAGCATGTCAGGGTGCACATAGTGTTATGTGGGTGTCAGGTGTTTTGGGGGGGTTAGCTGCAGTTTTAAGCTCATGCACAGTTTGCGACCCATATACTTGGTAATATAGCAGCTAATACAAATGTGAGATATTTTGAAGTATTACTCCTGTTATACTAACATGCAGTGCTGTTTACATTATCTCTCCCTCACATTTTTCCAGGACTGTCAGGAATAGGAAGAGACCATGCTCCTGCTGCTGTTATGCAAAAAACTGTTTTGTCAGAGATGTAGATTTAGTTCACTGTATTCACTCAAGTGTCTTTGCAGGCCTGCTGGCTGGATTGATGTACTGTCTGCATGATTGCCAACTGTACAGATATTATCTGACTGTACACAGTTTAGACTCATATATATGCCTTGTAGGTGTAAGTATAGTGCTTGATTTGACAGTATTGTCAGGACATTTCAGATTGCCATAACTGTCAACTGTGCAGGGTTTTGCTGAATGTCATCAATGTGCATCATTTATGTTTTGCTTAGGAGATTCCTGGTTAAAGAACATTTATTTCCAAATGATTACAGATCTGGGTTAGAAAATAATGTCCTCATGTCCTGCTATATGAGATTATGGGTTATACAAGTGTGTAGTAGTGACAACAGTGTATACAGCTTAACATATATTGCAACATAGTATTGCAGATCATAGTAGTAAAGGTATTAATGTGATGCTTTTCCTTTTGTTTCACAGGTGACCTGGGAGGTTGGTCTTTGTCCCCTTCACAACCTGATGTCAGTGTATCTTCAGACTCTGATGATGATGGTGGTCAAACAGAGGCACAACTGGGAGTTGCATGGGCTGAAACTAACACAGAGATTGACATCCCTCGTCTGCCCTCATTATTACTGTACACCACCAGTATGCCTATGCATACCCAGTCCCCTGTAACCACAAATATTGGACAGTCAGAGAGTGTGGACATTGAACAGGGGAGTGTGGCTACTGTGGCTGCAGTGATTGTCAACACTGGCCATAGCCAAACAGTTGGTGAGGTTCCACACAGGCGGATTGATAGTGGTGCTTGTAGGAGGCCTACTGTCTTGCCACCACATGTTGCAGGTGTCCCATCTTGTGTCCCTCAGCATATGTTTAGGGCCATCAGGGAGGCACAGGCATGTTTAGAAAGGAACTCCAGACAAATGCTCAAGGTTATGGATGCAGTGCAGTCTGAAATCAGTGAATGTCTCTATGGATTGCTGATACCCTGGATCGGTTCACTGACGCAGTGGAAAGACATTGGTCTGAGACAGAATGCACATTATCTATCTTGGAATGCATGATGACTGTGATGGAATGTCTGGTTGGAGTTGAGTGTTGGCTTTGTGGATGTAGGTCAGCAACTACATATACTGAGAGTCAACATGGCTATGTACAATAATGGTCCCATAGTGGCAGTACATCTAGCACTCCAGAGGGGAATGTGCTGTCCACACCAAGACATGGCAGACCAAGGGCTCATGGCCCTGGGTAGTCCCATGGAGGACACATTCCCAGCAGACAGCAGTCACCCTCAGGTAGTAGCACAGCATCTGACCCTAGGCATGGAGGTGCCAGTGCAACTTCTGGCAGAGGCAGTTCACATGTTTGGGGGAAGAAAAGATGAACTGTCAGCTCTACCATGCATGTCTTACAGCTGTCCAACATACAGACACATAGGGCTGGCACTGAGGTTGGCTGTGTACACACAGACACTCACACACCACTGTCACGTTCAAGTCACCTACAGACACACACGCCACATTTCCATGGTCTATTCTGCCTGCATCTCTTCCTGACTCACATACAGGCTTGCCAACCTCTTGGGTCAACCTAGGCCTTCTGCAACCCCACACAACACCTTGTGCAAGTGATGATACCTGTGCCGCATCCTTCTCATCTCTCTCATGGGTGCAGGGAAATAAAGCTATGTGTCTGATGCACAGGGTGACTATCTACAATTATATGAATTTGTTTCATCCATTGTTGCTTTTGACATGCTACTTGTACTGTTCATTTTCAGAATTTGTATGTTGACATTTATAATGACTACACCATAATAGTGTGAGTACGTTATGATGGATGCTGGTGTAATGGCTGCATAGTCACACAATGACAGGTGCCACATGGAAATGTTTATGTTTCACTTTTAGGACTGTGTAGGAAACACCTATGGATACACATCCACAATCAACCCATCAACATCAAAGCACAGAACTGAATGTCAACACACAGAATAAATGTCGTCAGTAAGGTAACACAGTATAGGTCCCGGGGTTCATAGGTTCATGTGTTTAATAGGCTAATGAACACAAGAGGTCCTTTAAGCTGAATGGGAGTTGAATCATCTACAAGCTGGGATGTGGGGGTTGAACCATCCACTGTTTCCCTGTGTCCATTGTAGACATTGGTCCACAAGCAGGTATGATTGTCCTGTTCCCCATCCAACTTTATAACTTGCACTTGATTTGCATTAGGGTATAAATGTGCTTCACATGGATGTGGAGTCTTTTCCATATAAGGTGTAGTCTCTGGGTTACATACCTGTCTCTCCAGCATGTCCTATATATACCACTGTCAAGGTGTAGGTCTGTAGAACAGGTAATTCTGCTACTACTTGTTTAGTGGATATGCAAGAGGACCACGGTGGGGTCTGACCCCACCCTGTATGGCAAGTATAATCTTCCCCTCCAAAGCATGTTAGATGCAGACTACATGGATAAGGACTTTATGTGGTCTGCATAGGACATGTTACGTACACCATGTAGTGCTTTACTGAGGAACTTCTGTGAATGTTACAGTTGTTGGATATGCCTGGCTAGTTGGATACCAAAGGTGGCATTGCACCAATAATAGTCTCTTGGATACTGATTACAGTGGAACAATGGCTTCCTTGGATTTACATGCCATACCTTTGTTTATAGGTTGCGCAACATAGAATGATGTCCACAATATTACAGACATGTGACAGGCAAAGGATAGATCACTATCTGTGTCCATACGTCACTGACTACTTGGTCAACTGTTTGAGGTGTGCTGGCAATAGGATAGTTACCAGGGGTGGATGACTTCCCAAAGGATAGTATTGTGCATTTCCTGGCATTTAGTGTTAGCCCATGGCTCTGATCACAATTGTATGTTTGTGTCAGCCCCTTCTAGAGAACATTTGTGTCAGTGTGGGATTCAATGACAGCTCCTGATTTGCATGAAGTCAGTGATGATTAGAATGTTGGATTGTGTGTTGGCTTGACTTATGGGCTTATAGGTTGTTCCTCCATGACTTCTTGCTCTATGTGTTGATATGATTTTTTTTCACAGAGTGCATATGGGGCTGCTGAGGGTATTTGTTATTTGGACTTTTTCTACGAGGTGTTTGTGATTTATGTAGGTTACATACCAGAGCATCAGCTCATGTCTGATTTGGATTTTGTGTGATGGGTGCATCGTGTGTACCACTGAATACTTTATTGACATTAGGGGTACTTTTATGTGAGAGCTTTGCCTCCAGTGACATTGTGTATATACATCTCTCACATACCATATCAGTTTGTTTGATAAGAAAGTGGTTGTCAGTAAACATGGGGCAATTTCTACATTGCCTCAGGATGCCCATATCCACCAGGGTAGTAAACGTCACAGTGGGAATCGGATATAGCAGCTGATCCTTTATTATTGATTAAACAGTTATATTGAGAATATCACTCAATGTCACAAGTATCTGTTCTGCAACTATAAGGAAAACACTTGACAGTGTATACTGATTATCCTGTGTAAAACTTGGTATTGGAGTTAATACCATCATGGTTTCTGAGGAAAAATGTCACCCAAGGTGTCTGACTCTGTACAGAACACTGCCAAACACTAGAGGGGAAAGTAATACTCACACCCTGTAAAGTTAAGGATGGGGTATTTAGGCAGTTATTCTGAACTTAGACACTAATCAAGCAGTGCCTACTGGAAAAGAACATTACCTTATGAAGAATGCTAGAAAGAGGAGTGCCACCTGAATTGTTGCTGCCTGGCTACTATTACTGCTGGTCTCAACACGGTCTCACTATGGTGAGATGCAAAGCTCCTATTCTTTGTCTCTCACCAGAAGCAAACATTAGCACCAAGCTCAAGATAAGAAAAGAAGCAGGTCACAGCCTGTTTGTTGATCCACACTTTTCACACATGATGCCAGGCTCTGTAGGCTTGTTTTAGCCTTTTCCAGGTAGATGTCTTAATTAGCTACCAGACCAATCATTTGACATTTGCTTGTATTATGCCTTGAGTTCTGAGGCTCATAGCATTTGACTAGAGTACCAACCTGATGAGGATTAAGAGCACAGCTGCTGCATCACAATACAATGTTCAATGTCAGGTGACATAGATGTCCAAGGTTGCTTCGTCAAGCTCCACAGCAGCAGTGATCCATGTTAGCTGACAGTTTCACAGCAATTCTTGCAGCCTGGCCTTCAAGAGTGTAATGGTGGTGATATGCGTGATATGGATGTGAGGCCTACTGCAGATGGGTGGCCACCTTTGGGCAATATATCTGTCCCTCCCACATGTCCTAGGTATGTCATACTGTACATTTATGTTCCTGAAGCACTAAGCTGTGTTCCCACATCATTTTACACAACATACATTTGCTGTCTGGTTGTTTGACAGACACTGTAGACTTGCAAGGCTAAAGTAATGACAGCAAAGTTGGACAAGGTTTCTGTGCCTGCATGG
This sequence comes from Protopterus annectens, assembly GCF_019279795.1. Taxonomy (NCBI): domain Eukaryota; kingdom Metazoa; phylum Chordata; order Ceratodontiformes; family Protopteridae; genus Protopterus; species Protopterus annectens. Next base: position 1,070,368,245 of record NC_056728.1, on the reverse strand, counting down.
ACCTGCACATCTCCACTGCCAAGAGTACCTACAGAGAGTGTGTTTGAGGCTGTGAACCCCAAGGGTATAGCAGTATGACCCTTACTTTGCTGGAATTCTACATTGTCACATTTGTAAGTATGCTATTAAGACCCTGTCTAATAACAGGATTATGGTGCATTCAAGTGCCACAAGCCCGGCAAAGCAGGGTACTCAATCTGTCATGCTATCCCACACTGTCAGGTACTGTTTTACCTTAGAATGACACCATAAAGGTAATAACATGTTACATGTTAGCGTCTGTCATGCCACTGCCCAACCGTGGCCTGTTGTGATGTATACACAAGCAATAATCTATTGCTAATGGCATTATCTCTGACTGTTGCAGAGATGTGGCCAGCATCCCCAAACCTCTACTCCTACTACACACAAACACAACATGTGAGAGATGCATATACATTAAAAACCTTGAATCATCCTGTCAGTACATATGACAATGAGCGGGGTGCCAACATGCCCAGCTCACCTCCTACTCCACCCAAACCCACAACACACATACCTACATATGCAGAGGTCCATATCAGAAACATATCTAAACATCAGACACCTCACAACCAGAAACACAAGCATGCTACACATAATACTACCTCTGCAAAACACAGTACACATAATAGCTAATGGACCACTGTCTCACTGGTCAGTCCATTAGCGCAAAATGCAAATTGGAACATATTATTCATAGGTGATTACATTGTGAGCCACACTGATGTCCCACCAGGCTAGATAAGGTAAAGGTCACAGTCAGCTGTCTGTGAGGTGCCAGGATATGGCATATCACACATACAGTCAAATCTGTCAACAACAGGTACTGTTATGACTCCATCATAGCTCTGGTTGTTGTGTAAGACTTGAGATGTGCTTCTCTGGACTGTGTGATGACAGACATGACTAAGCTCTCACACTATGTGTCTCAAGCAGGTATGCCCTTGGCTGTCAGCTGCATTTTACCTTCACCTAGGATGATGCCTCAACACAAACAGAAGATGATTGACTTCAGTAATAGGCTTAGCATCTGGTGTCAGTCTAAGGGGATCCACTATCTGTCAGCCTGGGATGACATGCTCAACAGACCTCAATGCTTTGCCAAATTGCTACAGGTGGTCTTCATCTGTCACCCCTGGTATTTCGGATACTGGCCAAGGGTATTGCCACTCCCATAGTGGCCTTTTTAGGTGGTGTTTCAAGGACAAAATTTCCAGTGTAAAAACCCCATGTACAAACAACCTCAAGGTTATGCTTCTAAATGCTAGGAGTGTCAACATGAAACTGAGCTCACTGGAAGCTGTTCTCATCTTAGAACATGCATACCTTTGTGCAGTCACAGACACCTGGGTCAAGGCTGTGGAGAGCACCACAGCCATACCAGGCTACACCTCCTTTCCCATGAGCAGACCTCAAACTGAAGGTGTGGAAGCTAATGATGATGGTGGTGTATAAATATCCATTAAGGATACATACACACCCACATTGGTTACACAGTATGATCCCATGGATACACTTCAGGTGCTATTGACTGTTTGTGGGGCACCTATTCAAGTCATTGCCAGCTATAGGAGCCCCTCTGTGACTCAGGACACCCACTCTGCTTATTTGGATCTACATGAGTCTATCAAAATACATCTGGACACCATGGTTTGGGGTGACTTTTACTACCCACTGACTGGGTAGATTACTCATGCTCAAACTCACCTGCCCAAAGGTAACTCAACTTCATTATCTCCAAAGCCCTGGACCAGCTGGTTGACACCCCCACAAGGGGAGCTGACATACTGGATTGGGTGCTTACTAATATGGGTGACCACTGTAGCACCCCCACTGTGAGGCCCTCCCTGGTGAGATCTGACCACAAATTGATCTCATTCAAATTAGGTATCACACCTGACAACCCCTCCTTTCAGTAAACACACTAAAGACATTCACTGCTCCAGGTTACAACCTCCTATGTGATGGTATAAATAGCTTCACTGCACCTCCTTCCTCAGATGTAACTAGCGACTATGATGAACTCTACACTGATGCTTTATACAAATGCCTGTATGACTGCATTGACTCGACTTTACCTGACATGAGCACAACAAGCTCCTCATGGTGAAGCAAACCTGCCTGCTGGACAGCTGCTAGTAACAGGCTTTACAATAATAGGAAGACATTGCTGTCTAAGGGTAGGATCATAGGAAGTTACTAGGTTATTGGCCCTGAGGCCCTTACAAGCCTAGCCAAGAATTTAGCCCATGTTCCAACAAGTCAGCATCCTATGCCACTATCCAGCAGGGACACAGGTGGAATCCCAGGGGTGTATTTTCTGTTCCCCATCCAGTTATCCAGGTTGCGCTTGAAAAGGTTTAATTAGGTACTCTGCTTTACATGGAGAGGGAGTCTATTCCACAAAAGGGGAGTACCTGTGACACAAATCTGTCACGCCAACATGTCCTGTTGATGTCACAGACCAGGTTGAGGTCGAGCACGTGGGTTACTTGAGTGGAACTTGACTTGTGGATATGCAGCAGTACCATCAGGGCAAGGTCTGAGATTGTTTTGTATGCCAGACAGAGGTCACCTCTGAGGAGTCTGTAGGAGACTGAGTAGAGGGACAGGGCTTTTAGCCTATCTGTGTAGGGTAGATGTTTGAGGCCCTGGATTTTCCAGGTAAGGAATCTCTGTGGTCTTTCCAGCTGCTACATGTACTTTGTGAGGTACATGTTGAAAGGAGTATTCAATAATGGGTCTTATAAGGGAAGAATACAGGGATGTTATGACCACCTTGTCCCTGGATGAGATACCCTTACTAATGAGGTGGAACATGTAGAAAGCTTTCTGTACAACAGAGGCAATATGGAGGAGAAAAGTCAGTTTGCTATCAACCTGGGTGCCAAGTCCCTCACGACTGATTGTGTGCTTAATACCTTATTATTAATGTGATAATTTGTGGGGATGTCACTCTCTGCAAAAAAGGATGATGAAGTATTTTTGGCATTTAGTTTGAGGCCATGAGTCTGGCACCAGTCATCTGTTTGGGTGAGACCCTCTTGGAGGATGTCTACATCACTAGGGGAATTGATAACAGCACCCAGCTTGCAGTCATCGGCAAACTTGGTCAGCCATAGCCTACTAGATTTGGCCTGAACCTCCGAGAAGTATATCCCAAACAGCAGAGGCCCCAAGACTGATTCCTGGGGTACACCGCTTGTTACGGGTCTACTACTTGAGGTGGCTTCCCCTATTTTGACTAGGTGGGTTCTATCCATGAGCCAGTTTGCTACCCATCTGGTAACATATGGGTTGATCAAATAACAAACAAAGACAGCAGTCCAGTCCACAGACCGGTATCAAAGGCTTTATTAAAACAATAAAAGAACACAGCAGATTAGCGCTTTCATCTCAGAATCCAAGACTTCATCATAAGAAAAACCTAAACATTCCAGCTACTTTTATACCATTGAATTAATGAATTAATCAAACAACTGTAATTGAATAATTATTACAATAAATTAATCCTTAAAAACATACACACTACTTCTAAAAAACTTTGTATGTATATGCATGTTACTTCATTTACACAAACACCGCTTTCCCTTTTAATATTGGTTTAACTGTTACATATTCATTTAAACCAGGAAAAACATTCAAATTTAGTCTCAGTTGCCATTTTATTTCTTTATTCAAGACAGTGGTCTTCTAATCACCGCCCCCCCAGGATTCTTTTTAATCACTTCCAAAATACCAAATTGAAAACTCACAAAGTTAACACAAGTTACAGAATGTTTATACAAGGCACTAGTTTGACTTTTCATTTTAGTGTCATAGAGGTGTTCATGCATTCTACCCTTTAATGCCCTTATAGTCTTACCAAAATATAATGCTGAACAACCTTCACACTTAGCCAAATACACCAACCTATTGGTGTTACAATTACCATCACAGAAGGTAACCTTACTTTTCATACTATTTTCTAAAATTATAACTTTGGCCCTACTAATAAAAGGACACTGCTTACACCTTCCACAGGGTATAGTTCCCTTTCCCAGTTTTGTTTCACTAGGGAAATTATTTTTGAAAATGTTTTTAAAATTTTTACCAGTTTTTAAAAGAAATTGTGTGTTCTTGCCCCACCACCTCAAGTACATCCCTATTCACCTTAAAAATGCTCCAGCTGGCCTTAATAATCTGGGTAATGGGTCCTGTATAATAATTAAACTCCATAACTAATGCCTTTTCATGTTTTTCATCCTTTCCTTTTTTAGGAACTTGTCCAAGCCCTATACACAACAAAGGGGTATATTGTACACCCCAACCCTTTTGCACTTCCTCAATAATCTCAGTAACTTCCCTGTCCAGGTAAACTCTACAAAGGAACATTTCCTTCAATTTACCTAACTCATTAGTGAGATCAATCTTTTCCGATGTCATTCTGGTGACATGACTTGCTTGTCCCTTAACCAAATTCTTTTTCTGAAACTGGGGATGACAACTGGTATAGTGAAGGTAACTGTTGCACCATGTGTCCTTCCTATAGATGTTTGATTTAAAACCTTCTAAATTATGTGAAATAGTTACATCCAAGTAACTGATACTCTCCTTGCTCCATTGATGTGCAAACTTGAAGAAATCAGAACACCTATTTAATATTCCATAAACTTAATTACAATTTCTTCATCACCATCCCATAACACAAATATGTCATCCAAAAACCTGACATATAAGTGTATGAATCTGGAAAAGGGACAGTTGAAAACATGTTCAAGTTCTCATCCCAACATCATTAAATTAGCGTAGGTAGGGACACAAGCTGCACCCATGGCTACACCTGATACTTGGTAAAATTCACCCTGAAAGTGAATATAATCGTGGTCAAGAACTAGTTCCATAAGTTCACCCAATAAATCTACCCTGTCACTAGTCAGAGTTGAAAATTTTGATAAAATATCTCGAAAGTATTGAATACAGAAACCTTCTTTAAGGCTCCGGAGAGCACCCCAACACTACCAGGCTATAACCATACTTTTCGGCCACAGAACCCGGACCGAAACACAAAAGGTGGGGGTGTATCCACATTCATCAAGGATACCCACACCTCCAGGTTAGTGGCACAGCACAATGCTTCAGAGATCATCCATGTGCAACTAACAATGGACAAAACTGCAATTCAAATTGTAGCTTGCTACAGATCACCCACCATGACCCAGGACCCCCATTCCACATTTCTGGAGACACTGGAAAATATGAAGATCCTACCAAATGCCCTAATATTGGGTGATTTCAATTACCCAAATATTTACTGGGAGAACTACTCAAGTACTAACTCCCTTGCCCAATGCTTCCTAGAATTTATAAACTCGAACACCCTGGATTAACTGGTCAACACCTCCACCAGAGGTGACAATATATTGGACCTGGTCATCACCAACATGGGTGACCGGTGTTCTACACTGGAGGTCAAACCCTCGCTGGTTAGATCAGACCATAGACTAATCACTCTGGATATCCACATTCCTCCTCCACCCCCAATCAAGGAAAAACCATGAAAAACTATTCAAATGCAAACTTCACATTACTTAAGACCGAGGTGGAAAAGTTCACAGCCCTCATGCTAAAGGACAACACTGTCCAAGCTGCTGAATCCCTTACAAAGGCACTCTATGAGCACCTGCAAGAATGTATGGATCGTGCTATTCCAAGCAAAACCAAGACTCACTACTCCAAGAAAAGGAAACCAGTCTGGTGGACTCCTGCCATAAACAGGCTATACAACAGAAGGAGGAAACTAGTGCAGAAAAGAGTAAAATCCCAAGAAGAAAAGACATCCCTGATCAGTATCAGCAAGAAACTACGATCCCTCATAAAATCATCCAAGGCTAGCTTCGAAAGAAAAATTGCCAAGGACTCCAAAGATAACCACAAAGCATTATTTAGCTATGACAAGAACCTAAGTGGAAACTCTCAGATCTGCTCTGAGTTAGTGCAGAATGGCACAAAATACACTGAACCGACTGATATTGCCAACATTCTGGCAGACAGGTTTAGTGCAAACTTCAACCCCCCTCTTCACCCCCTAAAGGGCCCATAACCATACCAGAAGAATGTAGTGCCCTGGAAATCACTGACACACAGGTTAAAACAGCCCTATCCAAAGCCAAAAATACAGCTTCAATTGGACTAGACGGTGTCCAAGGCTGTGTCTTACATGAGCTCCAAAATGAACTAACCCTTCACCTAAACACACTGTTCAAACTCAGCCTCTCTACAGGCTACGTACCCATAGAGTGGCACACAGAAACAGTTATCCCGCTCCCCAAAGGTGGAGCCACAACAGACCCCAGGAACTATCACCCTATAAGCCTGACTAGCCTGGTCTGCAAGGCTATGGAGTGCATCATCATGAAATTCATTAACAGAGACATTGGGAACCTTCAAACATTGGACCCTACCCAGGTTGGCTTTGTTAAGGGCAGATCATGCCTCCTAAACCTGGTGGACTTCTTTGAGACAGTAACCAAGGCTTTAGACAAGGGAAAGGAGGTCCACACAGCCTACCTAGACCTCGCAAATGCTTTCAACACCATTCCCCATTCTGGTATTGTAGACAAGCTCACCAGCCTGAACATAAACCCCTACGTCACGAGATAGGTTGCCAGTTGGCACATGGATAGAACCCACACAGTGAGAGTTGCAGGTTCTAGGTCCGACTCTAAACCAACCAGTTACAGGGCGTGGTCCCCCCGTTCAGTCAGTCCTGAACCCTCCTGTTCAGTATATATATCTCAGAGGTACAGGCAAGCACAGGAGGGACTATGGCTGACCAAGTTCACAGATGACTGCAAGGGGGGGGCCTGACTCTCCAGCTGAGCTGAACAGACTCCAGAAGGGGGTCACTCACTGAGGCGATTACCTGGTGTGTCAAAATCAAAATGCCAAAAAAAAAAAAATGCCAAAAGTCATCCAAAAAACAAAAAAAAAAAACCCACAAACTATCACATATATATGTGGTAATCCCTAAATACAGAAAATGTAAAGGGGATCTGGGAGTAATCTCTGCTTTGATAATCATATTGCCAAGGTGGTTAGAAAATCCTTCTATGTGGCCCCCCCTAATCACAAAAGGGTTTGCATCTAGAACAAAAGAGGTTATTGTGCCCCTCTACTCATCACTCATCAGACCCATTATAGAGTACAATGCCCCATTTTGGATGTACTTTACAAGACACCTGCAACAGCTGGAAAGACCACATAAGTACCTCATCAAGAAGATTACTGGCTTCAAACATATGTCCTATGCAACCCGACTGAAGAAACGCCAGCTGTACTCGGTTGCATACTGCTTACTCAGAGGTGATCTCTGCTTGACATACAAGGCCATGTCCAACCCAGAATTGATGGACATGCGCCACCTAAAAAAAAAAAAACAAATCCCCAAGAGCCACACACTCTAGGGATCGATCTAAACCTCACCACAATGATAAATAGGACATGCTGGAGGGAAAGATTCCTGTCCCAGTGACTCCCCATGCTTTAGAACAGGATTCCGATCTACATTAGGCAGAGCTCCTCACTAACACTCTTCAAGAGAAACCTTGACGAGTTGATGGGAAACAGAAAATTTACCCTGGGGATCACTGCAGTGGCTCTACTGGACCGAGGCACAGGGAACTAATCTAAGGTGGCGGCAAAAGCCAGCACATTCTGGCTAGGCTTATAGATGCCCTCGGACAGATAGCCTAGTACTTAACTATGAACCTATGAACCTATACCCCCATTCCTAGGAATGACTGTAAACAAATCTTTTACATCAATAGTCAAAAAACTTAAACCTTTTTTCCACATTGTAGGTTTTAATTTATCCCGCAAAAATCACAGGAATCTTTAATTAAATGATCTGTATTCAAAATAATGTCTTCTGTCCAATGGTCAATATATACTGCCAAGGGGTGAGTCTTAGAACCCCTTGCTGAAACTATTGGTCTAGAAAGTGAATCACGCACTGATATGTGGACCTTTGGGATTCCAAAAATGTTTGGGATTATGGGATTTATCTGTTTAAGAAAATAGTAAGTTGTCCTGTCAATCCTATTTTCAAGTAAATACTCTTACAGGAATTACTCTATCCTACAATACCCAATAAATATCTCTTTCCTAGACACTGGGGTGTAGGTTTCATTGTCTAACAACAAATTAGTTATAACATTGTTTTATTCCTCTGTTCCATACAAAACAACTCCACCCCCTTGTCTGGTTTCATAACTCAAATTCCTTTGTCATTCTTTAATGTGTTTAATGTGTTGAATTTTTTAGATGTGTTTATTATGAGAGAAAATGATAGTTTTTCCACTTCGTTACATAGGAAAAGTTGTAGGAAGAATAATTTGCTTCATTGCACAAGCATGCATCCTAGACATATATATCAGAATATAATTTTTAATCAAGGATGAAGAATATCCAAATTGACTAGTGATGACACTAAATGTGAACAAACATTAAGTAATTTGAGAGATGAATTCATTATGAGAGGATATTCTAGAGAAGAAAGTAATGTATTAAAGGACCCTAAAATAGTGGACAGGAAAGGGAAAGGTAGACCTCATTTTAGGAAGAAGAATGTGAATGCTGCTGAATCAATTCAAGCAATAAGACGTCAATTCGACCAATATACAGGTTAGACTAAATATACCATATTCCAATAATAACAGGAATATACGTGAGGTGATTAGTAGGAATTGGGCTATTTTAACTACCAATGATGAGATCCAAACTATAGTTGGTCCCCAACCTAGGTATAGTTATCGCATTAATAAGTCCTTCAAAAGGTTATTATGCTATGAAGAGAATAAAGTTAATAGAGTGAAGTTAAGTAGGCAAGGCACTTTTCCATGTAGGAACTGCAATCAGTGTTCCTATATGTTAGATTCTAATAGTTTTACACACCCTGACACCAACAGGACTTATGTTTTTAAACATTATGCTGATTGCAAGTCCAGAGATCTCATCTATTTAGCTAGATGCATGAAATGTAAATGCTTCTATATAGGCACAACAAACCGAACTTTGAAAGAAAGAGTAAGATAGCATATTTATGCCATTAACTGTGAAGATGAGACCAATGCACTGGCAAAACATGTATTGGATCATGACTTAAGTCATAAGTTTAGATTCATGGTGCTTGAGTTGGTTAAAAAGAGTAATAGACTAGGAAACATTAAAAATTACACAGAGAAGAAAGAGATAAAATGAATAATTAGGATGCAGTCAGAGAAAGGCAATGGTTTAAATGACAGGATATCAATTAAACCATTCCTTAAGGACAGAGCTTTAAAACACTGAGATGAAATATATGAATTGTGTATATATATATATATATATATATATATATATATATATATATATATATATATATATATATTATATATATATATATATATATATATATACCTATTAGATATAGGTATCTATTTATTTATTTATTCATTTTGGTGTTTTTAAATATATGCATAGTTGTCATGTGTTTTTATGTGTTATGTGCTTTTTTTATATTTTTATATGTATTTTCATTATCGATTTTATTGTGCTTTTTTTATATACGCATATATATATATTTTTATTTTTCTTACGAAGGTTATTTATTGTTTTTTAACTAGAGAATGGTTTAAAATTAAATATCTTCTTCTTCTTTTCCTGGTTTGGGGTCGCCACAGCAGATCACCTGTCTGCTCATGATTGGCAGTGGAGTTTTACGGTGTCGAGTTGCAAGCCCGGTGCCCAGCCTTCCATAGAAGGCATACACATGCACACACTCACATCTAGGGCCAATTTTGAATGTCCAATCCACCTATAGCATGTCTTCGGGATGTAGGAGGAAACCAGAGCACCCGGAGGAAACCCATGCGACCACAGGGAGGACATGCAGACTCCACACAGAAAGCACCCCAGCCGAGGATCGAACCGAAGAACCTCTTGCTGTGAGGTGGCAATGCTAACCCCTGCACCACTGCTGCCACCCTAAAAAATGAAATATATGTATGTATTATTGCTACCGTCTAGTGGCCAAGTTTGAGATGATCATTTAGGGATGAAATATTTTGTAATGATGTTTTTGGCACCTTTTTTAGTATTTAAATGCATATGATATGCAATGGTTTTATGTCTGATGAAGTGTTTGGATGCAATCCGAAAGCGCTTACTGTTTTGATGGAGTGTTTCAATAAAAGATTTGGGACTTCCAGAGACATGGTGGAACTTAAATAAAATCCCAAAACCACATTCGTCAAAATAAGAATTAAAATCATTAAGAATTTCTTTGTTGTAGTTAATACCATATGGATATCTATGCAAACAAAGCCCCTGTGGGACTATTTTCAATTTCAAACATTTGTTTAAGTAATCATTATCAGTTTGAATGCATTTGTGTTTAAATAATTTTTTTCTCCATGATAAAAATAATCTCTTTAAGTGTTGGAGATTCATCAACACTTACAACATCATAAGTTTGTTGAGCATTATTTATTACATTATTAAAATTAAAAGTAATTTCCAGCAAGTCCTTAAATTGCCTTCATTGAGAGACTTAATCTATTATACCTGAGTGGGGAATAGTTTTGAAGGCTTGCCCATGTCAAGGAGGCAGTGTGTACTGTCTTCCCCTCACCTATGCCCTTGATGACTGTCTCAAAGAAGTCAACCAAATTTAACAGGCATGACTGCCCCTTGACAGAACCAAACTGTGTGGGAACAAGTGTCTGGAGGTTGCCAATGCCCTTGTTAATGAGGTCCATGATAATCTGCTCCATGGCCTTGCAGATCAGGCTAGTTAGGCTGATAGGTCTATAATCTCCAGGATTGGTGGAAGCTCCACCTTTGTGCAAAGGGATGACAGTAGCTGTCCTCCAATCAGCTAGGGTGAAACTGGTACTCAGGCTTTGGTTGACTAGGGTGCCTAATGGTGCTGCAAGTTCCTGCCTGAGTTCATGTAGGATGCAGCCTGGGATGTTATTGGGTCCCATGGAGGCTGTATGTTTTGCCTTTGAGAGGGCAGTGATGACTTGTTCTCTAGAGGTAAGGGGAGGGGGCAGATACTGGGGATGTCCTGATTTACTGATGGGGGGGCAGAGGAGTGAAGTTTTCATTGAACCTGTCTGCCAGCAGGTTGACTATATCTGCAACATTTGTATGTGGTGTTCGCTGCCCTTCACGCTTTATTGTAATGAAATTAAAAGTTACAAAATTATCCAACGCTTTTCATCTAACTCAATGGTTAGACTTCTTCAGATAAACTGGCAAACATCATTAAATGATACACACTTGTTTAAATAACAAGCCTTCGCTAGAAAGCCCACCAAAATTCAAACAAGTAAAAATGTACTTAAAGTGACACTACTATTTTTAATTTTATGAAATACACAAGTTTTATTGATGTTCACAGAAGTAAAAAATAAGAAATTTAAACCTTTTAATTAAATACCTAAAAGATTAAAAAATTATTATTGTATTAAAAATACTCTAATTTACGAATAAAAAACTAAATGTATATTGAGACATCACAATATATAAATAAAATATTAATACATGATATTTACACAAGAAAGCAGTCTATTTTTGAATAAATCAGTAATGTACAGTAAGTTTTGGAACTAAGTTATTGAAACCATTTATTTATTAAATGATATTCTATTTATGGGATCAAAACTGTAATATAGCGCAAATGCAAATTAAAAATAATGGATTGTTAAAATCATACATGATTATATTAATTACAGACATTAATTTAACCATTTTAATATATAAAAAATTAATTAACAGTGAATTATCATTGATTTAAGTCAAATTTAAATATAAGTAAAAGATAAATATAAGTAAAAATGACTGAGAATAAATAAAAATCAATTTTTGTATTGCAGAGGCTACGAGTTTATTAAAATTATTTATATAAGGCACTACCATATTCAAAAATAATAATAATAATAAATGAGATTCAGATGTCTGAATATTATTCAGAAAAAATCTTTTATACAACTGATTCTACCAGTTGATTGTACGGTTTGAAATTGTTCTATTATATTAGTAAAACAACCTAGCAATTACCTCTCTAAACTTCTTAGATTTAAAAGGGACATGAGTGAACATTTCTCATTAAGGCCTGGATGAGTGAAAGCATTAAGCTTAATGTGCCATAATAGTTCGCTTTTCTCCAACAATAGGTTGAATGGACCCCCTCTAATATCTTGCTTAATTTGATGGATTACTTTAAAACAAAATTTATGTTCAGGGTATTCCATGACGTGCCTTGCTAAAGCATTGACTTCCTTATGCAAGTTGATTCTTCTTAAATGTTCATAAACTCTGTCCCTTAGTCTTCACTCTGTCTTACCTATATAAAAGCAGGGACATCCCTGGCAGATAGCTAAATAGACGATTCCTTTGGTATTACAGTTGAATTTGCCCTTGATATGAATTTTGGTTCCATTAATGCATGTTGTTATGCCTGGAACCATATAATGGCAATATGGACAATTGCCACATTGTCCCATTCCTCTATAAAGGGCTGTTGAATTGGCATAGTTGTGTTTTTGAAATATATCTTTAAAATTAGAGCCTTTCTTCCATATGACCTTAGGTTCTGAACCTAATTTAGATGTTAATGAATGGTCATCGTTGAGAATATTCCAATTCTTCAATATGATTTCTTTGATGCTAACAAAATCCAAAGAAAATCATAATATACATGCCAAATTATAGTCCTCAGTATTAAATTGTCCTCTTGATATTAATTGCGATGGTTCTATGGACTGAACTCCATCTATCAAAGAGCTGGAGACTTTTTGTTTTAATATAGGTTTAAAGTGACCATTTAATCTTTTTATAGTAACCTCCTCTATTATGGGGTCCAAGAAATACTGAGGATATTGTCTATTGTGGAACATCTGTTTTAATTCTAAGCATTCCTGCTCAAAAATTTCATCTGTTGTGATCATTCGTGCAGCTCTGATGAGCTGACCTTTGACCACCGAATTTTTCTGATGCAAAGGATGTGCACTGGAGAAATGCAAAAGTTTGTTGGAATAGGTAGGTTTTCTAAAGATGTTTGCTTCATATGCTTCTTGTAACCTATTCTTGCTCAACTTTACATCTAGATAAGATATAGATTCCTCGTTATATGTATGGGTGAATCCTAAAAATTCTGTGCTTTCGTTGAACATCTTTACAATATCTGTTGCTTGTTTTTCATCCCCTTGAAAAATTATAAAGATATCATCTATAAATCTAACATAGAAAGTTATTGTGCCATTGAGAAAATCATTATTCAATACAAAGTTTTTCTCCCAATAGGACATAACTAAGTTAGCATAGCTCGATCCGCACGGGGATCCCGTCGCAACTCCTTTCTTTTGTTTATAAAATTGGTTTTCAAAAAGAATGAAGTTATAGGACAGGATTATGTCCAAAAGTTCTCCTACCAAAGCTATTTCATTTGGTTCTGCATTTTTTTGTCGCATATTTGCTAATACCCAATCCATACCCTGTTGGTGAGGAATACTGGTATAGAGTTCCTTCACATCCACTGTGATGAAGTTGTTGCCTTGTTGGTAAACCATATTGTTTATTTTTTCCATAAAGTCCCATGAGTCCTTTATTATCCACTTGTCTTGTATTACATATTTCTTGAGGATCCTATCCACATACTTGGCACAAGTGTATGTGGAGGATCTCCTCCTATCTACTATTGGTCTAAATGGTGGATTGTTGATATTTTTATGGATTTTAGGGACTCCAAAAATCATTGGTACTTTTGGGGCTTCCATCATGAGATAATTGAAAACATGTGAATCAATCCTTGCCTGTATTCCTCACCAACAGGGTATGGATTGGGTATTAGCAAATATGCGACAAAAAATGCATAATCAAATGAAATAGCTTTGGTAGGAGAACTTTTGGACATAATCCTGTTCTATAACTTCATTCTTTTCGAAAACCAATTTTATAAACAAAAGAAGGGAGTTGTGATGGGATCCCCATGCGGATCGAGCTATGCTAACTTAGTTATGTCCTATTGGGAGAAAAAGTTTGTATTCAATAATGATTTTCTCAATGGCACAATAACTTTCTGTTAGATTTATAGATGATATCTTTATAATTTTTCAAGGGGATGAAAAACAAGCAACAGATATTATAAAGATGTTCAACGAAAGCACAGAATTTTTAGGATTCACCCATACATATAATGAGGAATCTATATCTTATCTAGATGTAAAGTTGAGCAAGAATAGGTTACAAGAAGCATATGAAGCAAACATATTTAGAAAACCTACCTATTCCAACAAATTTTTGCATTTCTCCAGTGCACATCCTTTGAACCAGAAAAAGTTGGTGGTCAAAGGTCAGCTAGTCAGAGATGCAAGAATGATCACAACAGACGAAAATTTTGAGCAGGAATGCTTATAATTAAAACAGATGTTTCTCAATAGACAATATCCTCAGTATTTCTTGGACCCCATAATAGATGAGGTTACTATAAAAAGATTAAATGGTCTCTTTAAACCTATATTAAATCAAAAAGTCTCCAGCTCTTTGATAGATGGAGTTCAGTCCATAGAACCATCGCAATTAATATCAAGAGGACAATTTAATATTGAGGACTATAATTTGGCATGTATATTACGATTTTCTTTGGATTTCATTAATATCAAAGAAATCATATTGAAGAATTGGAATATTCTCAACAATGACCATTCATTAACATCTAAATTAGGTTCAGAACCTAAGGTCATATGGAAGAAAAGTTCTAATTTTAAGATATATTTCAAAAACACAACTATGCATAGAGGAATGGGACAATGTATAGGTAAAATGGAGCAAAGGCTTTTAAGAAGTATCAACTTGCATAAGAAAGACAATGCTTTAGTGAGGCATGTCATGGAATACCCTGAAAACATATTTTTTTTTTTGTAATCCATCAAATTAAGCAAGATATTAGAGGGGTCCATTCAACCTATTGTTGGAGAAAAGCGAACTATTATGGCAGATTAAGCTTAATGCTTTCACTCATCCAGGCCTTAATGCGAAATGTTCACTCATGTGCCTTTTAAAACTAAGAAGTTTAGAGAGGTAATCGTTAGGTTGTTTTACTCATATAATAAAACAATTTCAAACCGTACAGTCAACTGGTAGAATCAGTTGTATAAAATATTTTTTTCTGAATAATATTCAGACATCTGAATCTCATTTATTATTATTATTATTTTTGAATATAGTAGTGCCTTATATAAATAATTTTAATAAACTCATAGCCTCTGCAATTCAAAAATTGATTTTTATTTATTCTCAGTCATTTTTACTTATATTTATTTTTTACTTATATTTATATTTGACTTAAATCAATGATAATTTACTGTTAATTATTTTTTTTATATAAAAATTGGTTAAATTAATATTGTCTGTAATTAATATAATCATATATGATTTTAACAATCCATTATTTTTAATTTGCATTTGCACTATATAACAGTTTTGATCCCATAAATAGAATATCATTTAATAAATAAATGGTTTCAATAACTTAGTTCCAAAACTTACTGTACATTACTGACTTACTCAAAAATAGACCGCTTTCTTGTGTAAATATCATGCATTAATATTTTATGTATATATTGTGATGTCTCAATATACATTTAGTTTTTTATTCGTAAATTAAAGTATTTTTAATACAATAATAATTTTTTAATCTTTTAGGTATTTAATTAAAAGGTTTAAATTTCTTATTTTTTACTTCAGTGAACATCAATAAAACTTGTGTATTTCATAAAATTAAAAATAGTAGTGTCACTTTAAGTACATTTTTACTTGTTTGAATTTTGGCGGGCTTTCTAGCGAAGGCTTGTTATTTAAACAAGTGTGTATCATTTCAATGATGTTTGCCAGTTTATCTGAAGAAGTCTAACCATTGAGTTAGACGAAAAGCGTTGGATAATTTTGTAACGTTTAATTTCATTACAATAAAGCGTGAAGAGCAGCGATTGCCTGAGTGGATTTTTTCTTTTGGAGTTCTAGTTTGTGTTTTTTTTCGTAGTTTTTGGAGATTTGTATGTGGTGTCCTTGACCACCAGTTCTGAGAAGATCTGGGTGCTTCCCTTGAGATTGTAGACATATGTGAAAAAGGCCTGATGATTGTCTTTAGTAGATGTGAACAGTTTGGACTCAAAGTTTGCTTTGGAGGATTTCACTAGTGCTCTTATTTGCTTGTTCAGGCTAAGGAGAGGTTGCTTCCAATTAGGCACCTGCTCCTTCTTGGTTCTGGACAGCAATTTCTTCCCCTTTTATTATAGTTTATTCATTGTAGATGTCCACCAGACAGGTTTACTCTTTCTTGAGGAGGATGATTTTGTCCTGTCTGGGATTTCTGATTTCATGCAGCTATATAAATACTCATATAGTACTTTGGTGTAGGTTTGGACTTATGTGCCAGTTTCTATGGTCGGGGAGGGGGCTGTGAAGCTGTTTATACCTTCCCTCAGGAGGTTGTAATCAGCTTTGGAGAAGTTTATTTGTTTGACCCTAGCTGGGGGCGGGGGGTGATGACTTCAAAAGTGGCTGCTTTGTGGTTGGATCTTATTAGGGATGATGACACTGTAGGGATGCTGCAGTGGTTACTCATGTTGGTTAATACCAAGTCCTAGATATTTTCACCTCTTGTGGTGGTGTCAACCAACTGGTCCAAGGCATTTGCATTGATGAAATCAAGGAATCTCTGAGCATTTGTGTTTTGGCATGAGTATTGCTTCCACTCTATGGTTGCATAGTTAAAGTCAACTAGGATTAGGGTAAAGGGTTGAATCTTGATAGATCCGAAGAGGTCCAGATAGGTGGAGTGGGCATCTTGAGTCAGAGTTGGAGGCCTATAGCTAGCTATTATTTGAATAGGGGTCTTGTCAGTTGTTAACTGCACCTGGAGTGTTTTCTGTACATCATAATATTTGACCAGCTGAGAGGTGTGTATGTTTTTTATATATATTGCAACTACACCTCCTTTTGTTTTGCACAGTTTGGGGTTTGAATGAATGATAGGATGAGTAACCTAGTATGGCTGGGGTGCTCTCCACAGCTTTGAACCAGGTTTCTGTAACTGCACAAATGTCAGCTTCTTCCAGGGTTAAGAATGCTTGCAATGAGTGCAGTTTCATGTTTAGACTCCTAGCATTTAGCAGCATGACCTTTAATTTACGTTTTGATGAAATGTTCATGTTGGTAGTTTTGACCTCATGGCATTGCCTCAAAAAGACACTATGGGGGAGGAAAGAGCCTTTGCCAGAAGCCTGAAGCCCAAGGGAGACAAATGCAGGCCATCTCTGGCAAAGCATCATGGTTTGGCAATCATGTCATCCCAGTCTGTGAGGTACTGGATCCCCTTGGAATGACACCAGAAACTAAGCCAATTGTTGAAGTCAATCATTTTCTGTTTGTACTGTGTCATCATTCTGGGTGATGGTAGAATGCTGCTTAAGGCTAGGAACATACCTGCCTGGGACACATACACAGCAAACTCGATCATGTCTCTCTTCATATAATCCAGGGAGGTACATCTCAATTTATTCACTCCAACATGGACTATGACAGAGTCATAACAGTACCTGTTGAGAGACTTGAGTAAATTGGTGATATGGTGGATTCTGGCACCTGACAAACAACTAACCATGACTTTCTCCTTATCCAGCCTGGTGAGGGGTACATCTGTTTGTCTCACAATGGAGTCTCCTATGACTACTATGTTGGGTTTATGTTTAGGCCTCAGTGGCTGTAAGAATCAGGTATGTGGACCATGTGTGGTGTGGGATGTGGTGGAAAGTAGAGTTCATATGTGTTTATGCCTCGGAGGTCTCTTTTGTTTGGGTATGCTTTTGTTGAGGACCTCTGCATATGTGGGGGTGTATTGTATAGGTGTGGGTAGTGTTTGAGGTGTGATGTTGGTGTTGCCAACCTTCTCATTGCCAGATATATTGGTTTCTGGGGGAGAGAGAGCAATGACACTAGGTGCTTGATGTAATTACATCTCTCACAAATTGTGTTTCTAGGTGGTAGTAGTAGTGGGTTGTCCATTTACATGATACCGTTGCTACACTGTCGCAGGATGCCCATATCAACCAGACTGGCAGGAGAAAATGTAGGAAATTGTCCATCCATATTTGTCAGAAACTGAAAGAGCTAAGAGGTAAAGGGAGGAAGGTCTACGAGTAGTACTACTAGATGATAACACAAGTGCTACTAAGGGAAAATTTGTAGCTGGAATACCTCAAAAAGGGTTAAAACCCATGCAGCTGAAGCTCTGGATGCAGCAGACCTGTATCTAGACTATGTTACTCAATTTTAAGGTTAAGAACACAGTAAAAAAACTCAGAATGAAGCACAGATTAATCACTTATAGTCGAAAGAGCAGAACTCACAGTATGAAAAAATACAGTTAAACAGCAACAAAATGCAGTAAAATACAGTTAAGCCGTAATTAATTGCAGTAGATAGCAATGAAATATAGTTAATGAGTAGATTGCTTTAAAACAGTAGCTCACAATCACAACAGTAACAGACAGCACAAATAAAGCAGCAATTCGGTAGAATACTCATTTTAATGAGGCTGCCAACAAGCAGTAATAAAAATGGCAAACTAAATGCAGTTGAACTCCTAAGCACAAGCAGCAAAATGAAGTAGGAAGAGGTGCAGTTTGTTTTAGTAGAAAGTGAGGAGACAGAAGATAATAAGATAATTCAAGGCTGAGAAGCTAAAGTGGTGGGTCTTTACAAAGTTCTCACTATAAACAGTAGAATGAGCTGATGTAATGTGACTGGGGGAGAGTGTCCAGTATCAACTATATACTAG